>NW_022639622.1:334840-342401 GCF_010583005.1 Odontomachus brunneus | reverse complement strand
GAGGGAGACTCGCCGAAAGAAGAAAAGGCGAGAACAACGGGCGATCGAGAGAGACTGGCTCGCGATCGACTAGCAGATTGACACACGATTCTCTAGAAATTACCGTGTCTCTCGAGATATCATTGTATTACCGCATTTAGTGCCTACCGACGTGATATCGGTTGTTTTGTGCCGTCTTCTCGCCGGCGCGGCCTATCGAGAGCGAACCAATTTCGAAGGAGATCTCCGACGCTAGTGACCGATCTCCGACCCAAAGCGAGCCAGGATCCGCCACGGAACGGCAGTATCGACGCGGAGACGACCACCGTGAAGCGAGGAGACTGATCCGGAGTAAAGGCGAGGAGGAGCCCGACTTTTGTAAGATCTCTCATTTGTTGGCGTGTTAATGTCATGCATTTATCGTATCGAGGCTGTCGCATGCTGAGTGGTCGCGCGAGAACTATACTAGAGCTCCGAACCGGGATTAATATAATTAGCAAACGTATCGACACGTGCAAGATATTGAATAGCGCATTGAAAGTGCATGTACCGATCTAATAAAGATCTCTACCGAAAGTACGATTGCCTTCTTTTCCTCGGCTTCCCCCCTGCAACTAAGAAACCCATCCCTACTCCGACTAAAATTTAAAGAGAGCTACCGGTCCCGCTAAGTCCCCGCGATATCGAAGACGGGGTATAATTTAGAGATTTTGGCGAATAATAGTTAGTGAGGAGGTGCGGCCTTACCGCACCTGGCGCCCAACTTGCGTTGATGAGTTCGTATCGAGATCCGGGGACGGCGGTAATTTGCCGACGAAGCGGACAGGCGACTGTCCGCTACTATCGATAAGAAAAGTCGTCGCACCGTGAATCTTGCGACATTGTTTTTAGTTAACACAATTCCAAGTTGCTTTTAATTTATTTCTGCTTGAAATAATCATCATGGTAAACATGCATAATCCTGAAAAACCAAAATCCCACAATTCGGGAAAAATATCGATTTTAATATCGAAAATTCACAATCCCAAAAACTACAGCGTAAGCACAATTTCTCCTGAAATACTGAAAACATGAAATTGTTCTACAAAGACTACATTTCGAGATTCACTGCCAGTACTAAAAATCTATAGTTTATGTTACATATACTATAGAATTTTAATATTGGCAGTGAATTTCGAAACGCAGCGAAAGTTATATAACAAATCACTAATAACTTTACGGGAGCGGTGCACTTGGACACGGTGCATTTGGACACAGCCAATCACAGCACCGTGTGATTAGATACATTTGTAGGGTCCCTTGGAACAGCGACTTGTGATTGGACTGTGTCCAATTTCCCCGTGTCCAACTGATATACACCCTAACTTTACGCCTTCAATATTTCGGGAGATTGTCCCGCTGTACACAATTTTCGGGATTGTGACTTTTTGGAACGTTGTCCCATTTTTATAGTTTCACGATACCTTCTTTTTAGACTTATGCATCCACTATCACCATGAGTGGGTATGTTTCGATAAAAATTCGTAGAAAAGGATGATGATCCACTCATAAAATTTATTTTTGGTTTCGATTATCTTAACGAGAGCTGATGCACTTTTTAACGGCACTTGTGCAACGCGGTTGAATTATACAGAAGCGCCGCGTCGTTGAGTTGCAAGTTTCGAGATTGTGACGAAACGAACATGATTTATCATTTGAATTGTAGGTTTTATGATAATTATGTCAGAATATAACAGTGGGCGTTTGTACACGAAAAATAATCGATGATTCGAGGTTAAAGTCCCTCTTATCAAACCTCCTGTCGCGTTGTAAAAAGAAACGAGGAATATTAAACACAATGTGTAATAAAATTCACAAAACCTTATATAAGATTTTTTTCTTCTCTCTGATTGTGAAAAGTGATTCTATATAATTATATAGACACATATAATTACATATGAATTAGATATAATTATATATAACTCATATATGAGTTTTGCCTCTGTATATACGAGTAGTCCCAGAAGTACCCGACCTGACGTATAGATGGCTGTTGTTGTTTGAAAAAAATCACTATGGCCGAAAGCATCAACCTTATAAAGCTGAAGTTTGAAGTTTTAAGACGCTACATTGTTTAGTATTAGTTTGGCAGCCATCAATAGTGAACGCTCTCAGTACATTTGTAAACATGGAGAAAATTGGTCATCGTTATATGATACAATATTTTCATTTGAAAGGTCTCAGTCCAACCAATATCAAAACTGAGCTAGATTCTACTCTGGCGGAGTCTGCTCCCTCGTTTACAACAATAAAATATTGGGTGGCAGAGTTTAAAAGAGGCCGTAAGAGCTGCCAAGACGAACATCGCAGTGGTCGACCAAATGAGGTGACCACGCCAGAAATGGTGACGAAAATCCACAAAATGGTATTGGATGACCGTCGACTGAAAGTGCGCGAGTTAGCTGACATGGTAGGCATATCAAAAAGTGCTGTACATCGCATATTGACTGAAAATTTGGACATGAAAAAGCTGTGCGCACGATGGGTGCCGCGTTTGCTCACAATTGAACAAAAACAGCGTCGTGAGGATGTTTCAATCGAGTGTTTGGCGATGTTTCGCAGTAATAAGGCCGAGTTTTTGCGTCGATTCATAACCATGGATGAAACATGGGTTCATCATTTCACACCTGAGACGAAAGAACAGTCGAAACAATGGACTGAAAGGGGAGAATCGGCTCCGAAAAAGGCGAAGACAACTCCATCGGCTGGCAAGGTTATGGCGTCAGTTTTTTGGGATGTGCGTGGGATAATTTTCATTGATTATCTTCAAAAAGGAAAAACAATCAACGGCGAGTATTATGCAAACTTATTGCAGCGTTTGAGTGGTGAAATAAAAAAAAAAACGTCCGCATTTGGCGAAAAAGATAGTGTTTCATCATGACAATGCACCGGCTCACACGTCCGTTATTGCGATGGCCAAAATCAATGAGTTAAAGTTCGAATTGCTTTCTCACGCACCCTATTCACCAGATTTAGCCCCCTCAGATTATTATCTATTTCCAAACTTGAAAAAATGGCTTGGTGGTAAAAGATTTGCTAACAATGAAGAGGTGGAGTCTGCGGTTGATGGCTATTTTGAGGAACTCGATGGTTCTCACTATAAACATGGTATCGAAGCTATTGAACATTGCTGGGAAAAGTGTATCGAGTTAAAAGGGGACTATGTTGAGAAATAAAGATATATTTTTTCAAAATTTTTGTGTTTTCTTTGTTAAGCCGGGTACTTCTGGAACTACCCTCGTATGTACATATACAATTATTATTGTTTTCATCTGTTTCTTCATTCTCATCACTTCTGTCTTCTTTCACTACCTTCTTCATTTCCTCAACATCAATGTCTTGAGGTACTTAGCGCGTGTCAACTGGAAATTGGCGAGATCGCGAAAAGGAAGTATATATTAATTATAATGCAATATTGTTACTATTGTTGCGTGCTTATTAACGCAACGTACTCGCATAAATCTAATTGTCGATTGCTGTTGCCGCTTTGTGATGTCAACTCCTCAACGCGTCCCGACTGATTGTCTTTTGTTATTGTTCCAGTGACGCAATGGCTGTGCACATGGAAATGCATGGCTTTGTTGTGTATTCTGGCCTTAATACTAATGACTATTGAATTGGGCTCTTTATATTTCACTCGTTACATGGACGCGCCGGTTTTCCCGGAAATTCCAGACTCATCGTTGGAGGGTAATTATTCTATCAGAAAAATTCTCTTCCAAGAAAGTACGCGGCGCAAAGTAAAATTAGATAGACAGACTCGTACATGTAGACGGGAGATTGACGCTATTACGTGCGCTTTCGAAATCGCGATGTTCATATTATCTTCCGTCTATCCATCACATATTTTTGCATTTAATTAATTGTTTGTTTGCGCATGCATGGAAAATGCGTAAAAAATGCGTTTGTTTTAGTTGTGAATTTTCCTGAGGTCGACAGAACGACTGTGTACTTAAGCATGTTTATTTGTTTTTCATTTTTAACTAGACAGGAAGATATTCTTTAGTACACACGCGTAAGACAAAGAGAAAACCAAATAAAATACAAAGCAGTGTAAAAATACCAATTAAGTTGTTCTTAATTTAATAATTGATTGAACAAATATATTACAATTAAACCAATTGACAATTGATATAAGCAAAAGTAATCAAGGGATGTTCAATATTTTTACCCTTTTCCTTATCTATCATGTCCAATTACATTTTCCCTACTTTATTCAACGGGTACCATATCGTCCTTTCATACAATAATATCTCATATAACAATCTCTGTTATAATCTCTGTCACAACTTCTATCACAACCTGTTTATCCTTTCAGCACACATTTATCATTTTATTTTTGCTCTTTCTATCCGATCTCTTTACTGCTTTCCGTACTTCCTCTTTTCCTCCAATTTTCTTCAATATTTTGTTAGATTTATATATTACATTATTCTCTATACTTTCTGATAATTCCTAATAATTCCATAGAGTGATTCCTCTCCTCTTTCCTTCATTTCCTATATGTTTTCTTCAGCTTACATCGCAAAAAAGTTTCCTATATTCTCATACCTTCCTCTTATTCTTTGCACTTCAATCTTCTTACACAGTATTTGTCCCATCAGTCCTTGTGTCATCTTCTTCTTCTATATACCTTTATTTTATTTCAATATTTCATCCGATGACGCAATACATTCTCGAACGTTATTCAGACGCAAAGTTTCTTTATTTTTCATCTTGTGTAACATTTCTTCTTGGTAATCATCAGATGTTACAGTAAATTCGATGCGCTTCGTGGAAAGGAATGAATGGGTCGCCCAGCTGCCCTCGATGCCTTTAATGAAGCTGAAGTTGCCGGTGCCCTATGTGATCATCAGTCACACCGCCACAGACTTCTGCACTACACAGTCCGAGTGCACATTTCGCGTGAGACTCGCGCAGACCTACCATATCGAGATGAGGAACTGGTCAGACATCGACTACAACTTTCTCGTTGGCGGCGACGGCCTCGCATACGTCGGCAGAAGCTGGGACTATGTCGGCGCCCATTCCTTTGGCTACAACAATCGCAGCATCGGTATTTCATTCATCGGCACCTTCCATAATGTCAAACCGCCAAAAGTACAGTTGTATGCCGCACAAAAGATCATCGAGATCGGCGTTGAGACCGGTAAGATTGCTCCTGACTATAAGCTCTTGGGCCATCGACAAGTCTCGAATACCTCGAGTCCTGGAGAAACTCTGTATGACATCTTAAAGTCGTGGCCACATTAGGTACCCACTTCTTGACGCAAATAACGCGCAAGAGTTTACTGCGTTAAGGAACGAGATTGCGAAATGATTTCCGGTCTCTTGTCCATCTCTTTCGGATCTAAACGCGTGATGTTTGTTTATTTGGTAAAAACACAATTCCAATTTTAGTAATAGCTGACCGTAGAAATTATTTCTCAGCAAACTATTAAATGTTGGTAATGTTACATCAATTTTACAATGTTTCACTTAACACTATGTTATGTACACTCAGAGGCAGGTATGGTGTCCCTCGGCGGGTCCGTATACGCCTGTCAAATAGTCGAAAGCGACAACAGGCGTATACGGAGGGCGTACTGTACGTCTGACGTACAACGCGAGAGAAGCGAAGAAGGCACGTAGGGGAAGTGGTGGGAGATATTTCGATGTTGCATTCTTTTCGCACGTCGTCCGATCGAGAGAGAAAACATCAGCAGACGTGATAGCTGTTAGTGGTGTCCTCAATAGCTGTCTCACTCACTCAACGCTTGAATGCAGAGAATATGAGCGAGACAGCAATAGGGACACCGCGCTGTCTCTATAGGTGTCTCGCTCGCTCTAGTATCCATGTATCACGCTTTCCTCTTTTCTCCTTAGCAGAAATGCACGTTGTGCCGATGAATGACACCGAACGACAAAATTTAACTCTTTTGTTGTACGAATGTGAATAGTCATTTCCGATGTATTTTTGCCCGCTAAGCACAAATCCTTAGTTCAAATTTGGTTACCACGTTACATTTTTGAAAAAAATGCATCGGAAATGATAGATATATTTCGTCATTATAAGGTCATTAAGATGCGCATGTAATATTGAAATATTAAGATCTTTACAAAGAATGAATTTTGCCGACATATGAGAAAAATTATCTTCTTCTGAAAATTATCATATTCTGATGTCAATGGTAATGGACAAAAACATTTCACAATTTGACATATCCTACGGAATGGAATAAATTTTTTTCTTCGTAAATTTTATGATAACCATCAGTATAGATATATCAATATGTAATCATAAAGTATAGACCTTTCTTTGCAATTTTAAAAAGAGGCAGATTTTTTCGCAGAGTTTCGACATATCTAAGGGCGCGATCCATTGCACGTTGCAAACGCTTCGAAGTCTAAGCACTCAAAGTTACCCATGCATTTCTTTTAAACCGCTTAAGACCGGGAATACAATAGGTGTAGTAAGCTTTAAGCATTAAGAAATTAAACAATCCTAGTCGACTTTTACAAGAATAATCGAATGAGGTTTGCCAATTTCTTATGACTTAAAGCTTACTACACTTATTGTATTCCCGTGCTAATTTGACGTACTAGATGGAATGAATTCTTTTCATAAATCTTATGATAATAATTGTAAAATATCGTCGTTTTCTTACAAATTAAAAAAAAATAAGAAAGAACTAATAATGTTATAAGGCTCTTGTAAAAATCAATTTAATTCTAAATATAAACAGTAGGCATATAAGAGCCGATTTTTCGCTGGTTCGTGTTATGTAGGTTTAATGTAAAGAAACAATTAATACAAGTCTTCTATAAATATCACGTACGTTTAGGTCCTCGGTTCGTATATTCTTCAGTGTAAAAAAAGAGGACAGGACAGAACACAACATAAATGTTGCAAATTTCGCGTAAAGCAAAGTAAGAAGTCAATGAAATCAAGAAACTGTAGACCCCTTTATTATTGGACCGCCTCCATATCTATTACCTTAAGAAGCAAGAAAAAGTCTCTTAAAAAAAAACTTGCTTTAATTGGAAACTTGTATTAATTGTTTCAAACTTACATAACACGAACCAACGAAAAATCGGCTCTTACATGTCTACTGTTTATATTTAGAATTAAATTAATAAAAAAGAAGTTTGTACGACATTTTCCGCGGTGCTACGGCATTAAACCATACTTTATATACTAAACATTAAACAATACTTTATATAATCATAAAACCATAAATCATAAAATCATTATATAAAACCATTAAACAATACTTTATATATAATCATATATAATTCTGCAGAATTATATATGATTATATATAAAATATTTTTTAACAAAGCATCTAAGTCACTTATGCATTTTTAAACACTTATCGTCACAAATACACATACATGATGAGCAAAATGCGATCAACAAGTTTCTTGTGATGCGCATCGAGTAACATTAATACTGACAGTAACTGATTAAAAATGCATAGATAACTTTGAGACGCCGTAACTCCGCGGAAGGAAATCGTGCTTTTCATTTTTATTCTTTTTTTATTTGCAAGAAAACGATATT
>NW_022639622.1:334476-334625 GCF_010583005.1 Odontomachus brunneus | reverse complement strand
GAGAGGGAGAGAGAGGGAGAGGGAGGGAGAGAGAGGGAGAGGGAGGGAGAGAGATGGTGAGAGAGGGAGAGAGAGGAAGAGTGGGAGAGAGAGAGAGAGGGGGGAGGGAGACTCGCCGAAAGAAGAAAAGGCGAGAACAACGGGCGATC
>NW_022639622.1:331926-334466 GCF_010583005.1 Odontomachus brunneus | reverse complement strand
TACAGTACGCCCTCCGTATACGCCTGTTGTCGCTTTCGACTATTTGACAGGCGTATACGGACCCGCCGAGGGACACCATACCTGCCTCTGAGTGTACAACATAATTATAATATAACTATTATACAGAGTGTTTATTTTAAAACTTTTTACTTCAATATTTTTAAAATATACATTCTAAGAAAAAATGTTTAATATAAAATTATTGGGTTTTGAGGCGGCCATAGAAGGCTACTATTTGTCTGATGAAAGCGTTAAGATCACGTCAAAGTCAACTTAAATTTTTTAAACGGAACCCCTTACTTTTTATTACATATTCTTGTAGTTTATCTCAAGAACTTTCCAAAACACTATAATAACGTATGTTTTCATTAAGTATTTTTTGAATAATAAAACCTGAAAGTTATAGTATTGCATTAGCATTATCCAAAGTATATCACGCGGAGGTTGTTCGGTCGGATTTACACTTCTTTCGTGTATGTGTATGGATGTGGGTGTGTGTACGTGCGTGCGTGCGCGCGTGTGTATGGATGGATGCATGGATGCCCAGATAGAAAAATGTGTTCATTCTGAGCTCATATTGTATTCATGTATCTTCAAGCATGAGGACAAGAATAGACACCGATGCGGGTTCATATACGCCTCAGAATGTAGACATGTTATAATGTCACAAAAATACCTCATTTAATAATAATAATCAACATCATGTCAAGAATTTGCAACATAATTTATACATTTATTCATTTGTGTGCATCTGCTGCTCATGTCATGAGATCACGTAATGATCTAAAAAAGTATCAAATTGAAGTCATAATATGAAGTCACATTATGGTGAAACATGATCATCACGCATTTCTATCTGGGTTTTTAGGCGGATTTACGATGATAAGTTACGGAACAGATAAGGACTGAAGACCATTATATCACAAACCCACCAACCTACCCACCCACCTATCCACCCATCTTTCCACCCATCTTTCCACCACAAACGCTCGGTTTAGATATATTATGTCAATGTTGGTGACATTGATACAACAGCAGCAAATATCGGACGACAGTCACCAGTGCCAAAGGGAACAGCAGAAGCGTGCGAACAACGTTGTAGTGCCGGCCAAGAATCACGCATTCGACTTTCACGACGTGGAATAGGAGAAGGAGGCGGAGATCGCATATAGGACGATGAAGGTCGTTGTTCAGGGTGACAATGACAATGACAATAATGTTGGAGATTCCTCTACACAGTATAACGATATAGAAGACGACGACGTCAAAAATAACGAGAACGATGAGGAGAAGAAGACGGACGTAAAAGATGACAAGGATAACGATAAGGAGGAGAAAAAAATGAACATGAAGGAGGTCGACGGCGACTGGGTCGCCGATCTGCCAGTACCGCCGACCGCTATCATTCAGCAGCACCAGGCGGTCGCTATTGCCAATGGTAACGTCGTCTTGCCAAGTGCCAACCCGTCCAATTTCGACGACGTGTACATGAAGAACTTGACGAACGTGCATCTGGGTAACAAGACTTTCGACCAAATTTCGGTTCGTATCATCAAGAAGTTCATTTACAAGAAACTTGCCAAGAGAATAAACTTGTGGCTGTCAGACTCCAATGAAAATATATCGGACTTGCCAACGAATAAAGTCAACGAGCCGACTCTTCAGCAGATCAACACGTTATGTAAAGATAATTAGTCCTTTCGGGTAAATATTCAGAAGTGCTACTCCACAAAAAAACTGACTTTTTTCTGTAGTACTTGACAAAAAAGCTACAAAAGACACGTATACAAGATTTTAAGGGGAGAGGGCTTACGATTTTTATAGGAAAAAATCCGAAAAGATAAAACGATAAATGTTTAGATGAACTTAACCACCTTTATCTTGAAATATATTATAAAGAATGTAATTCTGAGTAACTTTTCTTAATACAACTATATGACAGTCGCTTATAATGTGTTTCCGAGATATTAATAAAAAAGTTGCCTGTCTCTAGCTGTATGACTAGGAGGCTACGCCTCCCAACCCTCCGCACTGGGCCGGGGCGAGACGCAGTCCTTTGTGCTTAAACTCAAAGTTATAAACAAAAGAAGTTTCGCAAATATGGTGTAGTTTCTTCATAATGTGTATATGTACTTTATACATATAAAATGTATACCTTAGAAAATTTATGAAAAAAAATATATTTTTTAAAGAGTGAGAACTTCTCACAAAAGACTTCGTCCCCTCCCCCGGCCCGGTGCGGGAGATTTGGGGAGCGTAGCCCCCAGTCACACGGCTAGAAACAGACACTTTTTAGCCTATAAACTCGATGTTTTTGTATATACGATAACCAAAAAATACATTCATTTTATGAACTTCTTTTGTTAATAAATTTTTAGCACAATGAGCGACGGCTAAGATCTCTTGTTTGTAATTCAAGAAAATGCCCTCTATAACATATATCAAGATCAAGACAATTGAAGCTGATTCCCCTAAACTACAGTTTTACTATTTTATCTTTTCGGAATTTTTCCTATAAAAATCGTAAGTCCCCCCCCCCC
>NW_022639622.1:317044-329480 GCF_010583005.1 Odontomachus brunneus | reverse complement strand
AAATTTTGTCGTTCGGTGTCATTCATCGGCACAACGTGCATTTCTGCTAAGGAGAAAAGAGGAAAGCGTGATACATGGATACTAGAGCGAGCGAGACACCTATAGAGACAGCGCGGTGTCCCTATTGCTGTCTCGCTCATATTCTCTGCATTCAAGCGTTGAGTGAGTGAGACAGCTATTGAGGACACCACTAACAGCTATCACGTCTGCTGATGTTTTCTCTCTCGATCGGACGACGTGCGAAAAGAATGCAACATCGAAATATCTCCCACCACTTCCCCTACGTGCCTTCTTCGCTTCTCTCGCGTTGTACGTCAGACGTACAGTACGCCCTCCGTATACGCCTGTTGTCGCTTTCGACTATTTGACAGGCGTATACGGACCCGCCGAGGGACACCATACCTGCCTCTGAGTGTACAACATAATTATAATATAACTATTATACAGAGTGTTTATTTTAAAACTTTTTACTTCAATATTTTTAAAATATACATTCTAAGAAAAAATGTTTAATATAAAATTATTGGGTTTTGAGGCGGCCATAGAAGGCTACTATTTGTCTGATGAAAGCGTTAAGATCACGTCAAAGTCAACTTAAATTTTTTAAACGGAACCCCTTACTTTTTATTACATATTCTTGTAGTTTATCTCAAGAACTTTCCAAAACACTATAATAACGTATGTTTTCATTAAGTATTTTTTGAATAATAAAACCTGAAAGTTATAGTATTGCATTAGCATTATCCAAAGTATATCACGCGGAGGTTGTTCGGTCGGATTTACACTTCTTTCGTGTATGTGTATGGATGTGGGTGTGTGTACGTGCGTGCGTGCGCGCGTGTGTATGGATGGATGCATGGATGCCCAGATAGAAAAATGTGTTCATTCTGAGCTCATATTGTATTCATGTATCTTCAAGCATGAGGACAAGAATAGACACCGATGCGGGTTCATATACGCCTCAGAATGTAGACATGTTATAATGTCACAAAAATACCTCATTTAATAATAATAATCAACATCATGTCAAGAATTTGCAACATAATTTATACATTTATTCATTTGTGTGCATCTGCTGCTCATGTCATGAGATCACGTAATGATCTAAAAAAGTATCAAATTGAAGTCATAATATGAAGTCACATTATGGTGAAACATGATCATCACGCATTTCTATCTGGGTTTTTAGGCGGATTTACGATGATAAGTTACGGAACAGATAAGGACTGAAGACCATTATATCACAAACCCACCAACCTACCCACCCACCTATCCACCCATCTTTCCACCCATCTTTCCACCACAAACGCTCGGTTTAGATATATTATGTCAATGTTGGTGACATTGATACAACAGCAGCAAATATCGGACGACAGTCACCAGTGCCAAAGGGAACAGCAGAAGCGTGCGAACAACGTTGTAGTGCCGGCCAAGAATCACGCATTCGACTTTCACGACGTGGAATAGGAGAAGGAGGCGGAGATCGCATATAGGACGATGAAGGTCGTTGTTCAGGGTGACAATGACAATGACAATAATGTTGGAGATTCCTCTACACAGTATAACGATATAGAAGACGACGACGTCAAAAATAACGAGAACGATGAGGAGAAGAAGACGGACGTAAAAGATGACAAGGATAACGATAAGGAGGAGAAAAAAATGAACATGAAGGAGGTCGACGGCGACTGGGTCGCCGATCTGCCAGTACCGCCGACCGCTATCATTCAGCAGCACCAGGCGGTCGCTATTGCCAATGGTAACGTCGTCTTGCCAAGTGCCAACCCGTCCAATTTCGACGACGTGTACATGAAGAACTTGACGAACGTGCATCTGGGTAACAAGACTTTCGACCAAATTTCGGTTCGTATCATCAAGAAGTTCATTTACAAGAAACTTGCCAAGAGAATAAACTTGTGGCTGTCAGACTCCAATGAAAATATATCGGACTTGCCAACGAATAAAGTCAACGAGCCGACTCTTCAGCAGATCAACACGTTATGTAAAGATAATTAGTCCTTTCGGGTAAATATTCAGAAGTGCTACTCCACAAAAAAACTGACTTTTTTCTGTAGTACTTGACAAAAAAGCTACAAAAGACACGTATACAAGATTTTAAGGGGAGAGGGCTTACGATTTTTATAGGAAAAAATCCGAAAAGATAAAACGATAAATGTTTAGATGAACTTAACCACCTTTATCTTGAAATATATTATAAAGAATGTAATTCTGAGTAACTTTTCTTAATACAACTATATGACAGTCGCTTATAATGTGTTTCCGAGATATTAATAAAAAAGTTGCCTGTCTCTAGCTGTATGACTAGGAGGCTACGCCTCCCAACCCTCCGCACTGGGCCGGGGCGAGACGCAGTCCTTTGTGCTTAAACTCAAAGTTATAAACAAAAGAAGTTTCGCAAATATGGTGTAGTTTCTTCATAATGTGTATATGTACTTTATACATATAAAATGTATACCTTAGAAAATTTATGAAAAAAAATATATTTTTTAAAGAGTGAGAACTTCTCACAAAAGACTTCGTCCCCTCCCCCGGCCCGGTGCGGGAGATTTGGGGAGCGTAGCCCCCAGTCACACGGCTAGAAACAGACACTTTTTAGCCTATAAACTCGATGTTTTTGTATATACGATAACCAAAAAATACATTCATTTTATGAACTTCTTTTGTTAATAAATTTTTAGCACAATGAGCGACGGCTAAGATCTCTTGTTTGTAATTCAAGAAAATGCCCTCTATAACATATATCAAGATCAAGACAATTGAAGCTGATTCCCCTAAACTACAGTTTTACTATTTTATCTTTTCGGAATTTTTCCTATAAAAATCGTAAGTCCCCCCCCCCCCTTAAAATTTTGTATATATGTCTTTTTGTAGCTATTTCTGTCAAGTACTAAAAAAAAACTACGGTTTTTTGTAGAGTAGCATTTCTGAACATTTACCCATCCAATTTTTTATGAATAATAACCTCAGGTATTGATAATATACTGTGCTATATCTCGAAAAATATATTCAGCTATATCTCGTAAAAAATATATTCATGTATATATTTTTATAAAATTATAAAAATAAATTAATATTTTATAGTTGTAAAATTATATAAATATATATAATATATATGTTTATGTATATATATGTATTTATGAATATATTTATGTATTTTTTAAATATTTCATATATTTTTTATAATATAATCAAATTTTTATTGAAGCCAAAATTTATATATTAACAAGTAATTAATAGTGTTTATCGAGATATTTTTACATCCTTGATATGATATTAATATAACAGTAATATGTGATGAGTAATTGATAAAATTTCTGACACGAACTGCACGAAAATGAGGAAATAATTGGATTTATCACTCATTCTTCTGGAAAATGTCGCGTAATTATCACGTATAGAGTGGCGCGTGCATGGATAAATATTAGATTTTCCAATTAATGAGTTAAGAGGAAAGCGCGAATTTAATAAAATATGACCGACATCCTTAGTGTGTACTGCATTGCGAAATATTACCAGAAGGCAACGATAACATTCGCATATTTATTTTCGAATTATTATTCTAATCACTTCTATCATCTCTTTCTTCATTTAGATCTAAAATCATAGATATTCGATCTATTTTGTGATGTTGTGAGGACAAGATACATCTCAAATAATCAATTTCTTTAGAATGAAGCACGCTCATTTATTTTCAGTAATCAAACAACGTTAAATTAAAACAAGATTTAATTGTAATTTATAAGGATAAAAGAGAAGTAGTAAGTTAGGTACTGTTTTAGTTACACTATATATACTTTGTATATGGGTAAAAAATCTTTCTAAAACCAAATGTGATTTACGCTGTCATTGGTTCGATGGTTTTTATTAGTTGAATACTCAAATATTTGTGCTTTTGAGAGAAGAGACTTCATTTATTTATTTCAGAAATGCGCGATATATCCGTAATTAGAATTTAACACGCGCGATTAGTCACACGTAAACACTTATTTTCGTTTCGCATAATCGCGCTTTGACTTTGTAACGATGCACACCTGCATCGTCACTACTCCGGCCCGACCGACCATCAGTCGGGCCGTGCACCGGCGCGTTGCGCCAACAATAAAACTCCGAAAGACCGACAAACAAAACACGATAACGAATATAAACAAAGCGAGCGAAGATCACGCGAGAAATCAAGCACAGCGGAAACAATAGCGAGCGAGCGCCGCGAGCACGCGACGCACACGTGTACGAGGCGCGGAGACAAAGAAGCGTCAAGTATATAATCCGCGACGCCGAATTAATCAGGACCAGACCGATCCGGACCGTCAACCGAACTCGATGCTACACAGCGGAGAGCAAGGCCTACGACCGACTCGTATCTGCTTCCTAAACCTGCCAACGATCACATCCTCGCAAACCAGGACCGAAGCCAGTACGTTAGCTGTGCTCTGCCGATCTTTATCGACTCTAGTTTGCATCCCGTCGACATCCCGAACAAGGACCGAAGCCAGTAAGCTAGCTGCGCTCTGTCGAGCTTTCTCGACCCTTGTTCGTCACCTTTCGACGAGCGAGATCGGGTGTGAATACGCCGATACATCGGCTACTCACGCCTCATCTCGTCTCTTGCGACGCCGACGGGCAAGCGAACGCATAGCTGTCAAAACCGCGAGGACAGCATACGACACTGTGCTACGACTTCGGTACCGCCGACACCGCGCGGTCCCCGCGACCAGCCACGCGAACCGCGTACGAATCGCGAACACCGAATCACGACACGCGACCGCCTGCCGAATCTCCGAGGCGAGCCTAGCCATCGCGCTATACGCTCCGCCTACCGACTTACCTATCGCGGCCTACCGAAACCGCAATCCGGTAGCTGGCGCCGTCACCCAGAAACTTTGTATACTAATACGCGAACACTCTGTACCAAGGCTAAATAAATCTTTTTGTTATTTTTATCTTACATTCCGCGTCCGTTTATTTCACGAACCCGGACTCCGACGAGCGAATACATCCGCGGCAACGACACCAACCGACACGCGGAGTACGGTTGTTACAATGGCGCCCGAACAGTTTAAGACGCGAAATAAGACAGGAAAAAAGCCCGAGTACAGAGCACGAATGACGTCGTGGGTATACAAATTAGCTAAAAACGAAATTATAGAACATCTACAAAAACAAAACGTAGATACGGAGGGAACATTCGAAGACCTGAGACAACGACTCGTTCAATTAGCAAAAAGACAACCGGAATTATTTACAGACACGAAAAAAAGTAACTGGGTAAACGGCGCAGTAACCGAGAACAAGGACGCGATGCCAGGAGGCAACGATTCCGCTGCGACGATAGAGCCGGGGGAATCAATCGCGAAAATAATGGGGCAAATAAGGAAATGGGGGTGCCACTTTGATGGACGCGACCCCCACTCGTTCCTGGAACGAGTCGAGGAACTAAGCCAGGTATACGGATACCCAGGCGAATATTTACTAAGAGGGTTACCGGAAATGCTGAGAGGCGAGGCTCTAACGTGGTTCCGGAATGGTCGCGAGAATTGGCATTCTTGGGAAGAATTTCGCGGCGATTTCGAAGCAGAATATATACCAAGGGAGTCCCAAGTAAGAATGCGACGGCAAGCGAGGGGGCGCGAACAAAAGGAGGGAGAGCCGTTCCGGAGTTATGCCAACGACCTGCTCAAGCTCATGCGAAGAGCAGGCGGATGGTCGGCAAAGGAACAGCTCGACCTCCTCTATGAAAATATGCTCCCCGAAACGAAACGATTTATAAGACCGGACGAGGTGGACAGTTTAGGCGAACTTCGAACGAGAGTAACGGAAGTCGAGCAGATAGAACAACAGATCAGGGAAAAAAGACAGAAAAGACCAGAAAACCAAAACATGCAGGCAAAAATACCGCCAGCAGCAACAACGCCCTACAACAAGGACGAGTGCTGCTGGCGGTGCAAGCAAAGGGGACATAACAGATTTGACTGCAGGAGACCACCGCGGAAGTTCTGCTCGCAATGTGGCAAGGACGACGTACTGACAAGGGAGTGCCATCCGCGACCGGGAAACGGGCAACGGGCCGAGTACCAGAAGGAAACTCGGCCCAGCAAAACCCAATAAAATACACTCCGAGACCGTTTATCAATATAAAAATAAACGGGCAAGAAATAGAGGCACTACTCGACTCAGGGTCGGAAATGTCCTTTATAAAACCCGAGACAGCAAAACGACTGCAATTAAAAATACGCAAGACAGACACTAACGTTAGACTGGCTAATGGAACAACAACAGAGGTGACAGGGACAGTACAAGCAAAAATGAGAATGCAAAATAACGATTATCAACGGCAACTAATAGTATTACCGAACCTCGGTTGCGAGATGATCATCGGAACAGACCTATGGGCTGACTTACAGTTAACGTTACCACCGCCGCCACGCGCAGAACCAAAAACAATAATAGATACGTGCATAATAGACAAAGGACTGACACAACGGACGGAAATAGAAGACAGAACATTAAAACAATTCTTAACAAAGGAATTAAACATGTTTAAACAAATACAAGGACCAACCAAACACATACAACATCACATAAGACTGACAAACACAAGACCGATCAAACAGAGATACCGACCCCGAAACCCGGCAATGCAGGCAGTCATAAATGAAGAAGTCGAAAAAATGATAGAAGAGGGGATAGTCGAAATGTCACAAAGCGCATGGAGCTCACCGGTGGTGGTAGTCAAAAAGAAAGATGGGAAGCATAGATTCTGCATAGATTTCCGTAAACTAAACGAAGTTACAGAAAAGGATGCATATCCACTGCCGCACATAACAGCAACGCTCGATAAGCTGCGTGGCGCTAAATATCTGTCAACATTAGATCTGAAAAGCGGGTATTGGCAAATACCACTGTCCCCCTCGAGCCGGCCGTTAACCGCATTCACCGTACCAGGGAAGGGTTTGCTGCAATTTAGAGTAATGCCGTTTGGGTTACACTCCGCGCCCGCAACGTTCCAAAGACTATTAGACCGAGTACTGGGCCCCGAGCTGGAACCAAACGTACTGGTGTATTTGGATGATATAATTATCATAAGCAGGACATTCGAGGAACACCTGAAACACCTCAGAGAAGTGTTTCACCGATTACGGAGAGCAAACTTAAAGATAAACGAAGAGAAATGCCGGTTCTGCGTAGAAAAACTAAAATATTTAGGACACGTAATAAATAATAAAGGGATCCAAACGGACCCGGAAAAAATTAATACAATTAAAAACTGGCCAACACCGAGCACAGTGCGGAAAATTCGACAGTTCCTAGGATTAGCATCGTGGTATAGGAGATTCATACCAAGCTTCTCCACCATAGCCGCCCCACTGACCACAATGCTACGCAAAAATGCAAAGTGGAAGTGGGGAATAGAACAAGAAAAGGCGTTCAGGGAACTGAAAACGAAACTAACGACAACACCGGTATTGGCTTGCCCGGATTTCACAAAAAAATTTGTCATCCAGACAGACGCCAGTACGGAGGGTTTAGGCGCGGTATTGACGCAGCGGTTAGACAATGAGGAACGGGTAATCGCGTATGCAAGCCGGACTCTGGACAGGGCGGAACGGAATTACAGTGCGACCGAACTGGAATGCCTCGCCGTAGTATGGGGAATAAGGCGCCTCCGCGACTACGTGGAGGGATACAGATTTACAGTCATCACAGACCACCAGTCCCTCCGGTGGCTGCAGAAAGTAGAGGCGCCAACAGGGAGATTAGCTCGATGGATCATCGAGCTACAACAGTACGATTTTGAGATTCAATACCGGCGAGGCAGTCTAAACACGGTCGCGGACGCCCTGTCCAGGCAACCACAAATATGTACCATCACCACCGCATGCCAATGGTATCGAAAAATAAAATCCCAGGTGGCCGAGGAACCGAACACGCGACCAGACTACAAAATAATAGGGGGAAAACTAATGAGGCACATACTCCACAACCTCGACTTCAATGAAACACGAGCAGAGGAACAGTGGAAGGAGTGCGTACCAAAAGAGGATAGAATAGAAATATTAAGAAAATATCATAACGAACCCACCGCCGGCCACCTGGGAGTAGCAAAGACCATTGCCCGCATAGCCCGGCAGTTTTACTGGCCAGGCATGTTCAGGGAAATCGCGAGATATGTAAAAACGTGTGAGAACTGCCTGGCCTACAAGGCACAGCAGGTAAAACCAGCCGGGCAAATGCACGCGACCGCGGTAAGGGGTCCATGGCAACAAGTTACCATGGATCTCATTGGCCCCTTACCGCGATCAAACAACGGCCACTCGTGGATCCTGACAATGCAGGACCGATTCACGAAGTGGCTAGAAATGCGACCGATAAGGCGGGCAACGGCGAACATCGTGACGCAGACACTAATGGACACGATTATATACAGACACGGCTGCCCCCAGACCATCATTTCCGATAACGGCACCCAATTAAAATCCCAACAACTAGCACAAATGCTCACAGCGCACAAGATAAAGCACCGTACCACCCCCGTCCATGCACCCCATTGCAACCCAGTAGAAAGGACCAACAGGGTCGTAAAAACAATGGTGGCACAATATGTAGGGCGAGACCACCGAAAGTGGGACATACACCTGCCGGCCCTGCAGTTCGCTTATAACACGGCAGTACAGGAGTCCACAGGCTACTCGCCCGCCTATTTAAATTACGGGCGAGAGATAGACACCACGCCGGATAACACGGACGGAAGGGAAGAACCAGCATCTCGACAAAAAAGGCTAAAAGAAGCGAACGAGCTGGTAAGAATAAACCTGGCTCGAGCATTCCAGCGACAGGAAAAATATTATAATTTAAGACGACGGAACTGGAAGCCAAAGATCAACGAAAAAGTATGGAAAAGAGAATACCCGCTATCTAATAAGGCGAAAGCTTTCAACGCAAAATTAGCACCGAAATACACAGGTCCGATGACAGTGAGAAAAATAATATCGCCGGTTGTCGTCGACCTGAAAGACAAAAACGGTCGATGGCACCGGCATATACACGTTCAGGACTTAAAGCCACAGAACAACAACAGCGAGGAGGACGACGAAGGCGATCCGATAAACAATACATAAAGGAGCGCACAACGAAGAAAGTCTCACTTTCCAACGAGGCAACGGATAGGAAAGATGCCTACACAGAAAGCGTACGAGATCGAAGGAGTAGACCTCCTCTGGACGGACCTGCTTCTGTCCTCGGACGACGAGGAAACCGAGGCACCGCAGCCTCGATCACCGTCGGCACTACCACCGCCGACATCAACAGAGGACAACCAACCGCCTCAACAGTCAACAACGGAAACAACTGAGACACCGCCAGAAAAGAAAGCGAGGACGGAGAAGCCAATATCGGCGGCCGCAACGAGAGCACCAATAAACACGCTGCCATCAAGAGGCACGCGTATTCAACGATCGGACGCCGCGCAAAAAAGGAAAGCCATTTTCCTTACGGCTCCGCCGCCCCCACCGCCAGGGCGCCGAGGACGTGCCGCCGGCACAAGGAAAACCGGCACAAGCGCAGTGCAAATACAACCAGCATGCGCAAGAAGGGCAACGAAGAGAACAGCGTCACCACCAGCACCGGCAGGAACACCAGCACCAAGAACGACCGCAGCCCAGCCAACAACTGAAACACCGCTAATAACAAAGACAGGAGGCCAGCCAGGGACAGCGACCAAACGGGCAACCGACCGAGCAACGACGGAACCGCTCCGTATAATTCCGCCGTCGCTACCGCCACCGATACCCGTGGAGCTGCGTCCAGGCTTAATCACAATGGTACCACACTTCGCGGTACATGTGTCCCGCCGGTATCGAGTACGCATACCGGAAGGACGATGGATGCTTAGATTTAACAGGATAGGACAACTACGGGCCTGCCAGAGACTCCCCGACGACCCGCCCTAGGACGGGGGTGATGTAACGATGCACACCTGCATCGTCACTACTCCGGCCCGACCGACCATCAGTCGGGCCGTGCACCGGCGCGTTGCGCCAACAATAAAACTCCGAAAGACCGACAAACAAAACACGATAACGAGTATAAACAAAGCGAGCGAAGATCACGCGAGAAATCAAGCACAGCGGAAACAATAGCGAGCGAGCGCCGCGAGCACGCGACGCACACGTGTACGAGGCGCGGAGACAAAGAAGCGTCAAGTATATAATCCGCGACGCCGAATTAATCAGGACCAGACCGATCCGGACCGTCAACCGAACTCGATGCTACACAGCGGAGAGCAAGGCCTACGACCGACTCGTATCTGCTTCCTAAACCTGCCAACGATCACATCCTCGCAAACCAGGACCGAAGCCAGTACGTTAGCTGTGCTCTGCCGATCTTTATCGACTCTAGTTTGCATCCCGTCGACATCCCGAACAAGGACCGAAGCCAGTAAGCTAGCTGCGCTCTGTCGAGCTTTCTCGACCCTTGTTCGTCACCTTTCGACGAGCGAGATCGGGTGTGAATACGCCGATACATCGGCTACTCACGCCTCATCTCGTCTCTTGCGACGCCGACGGGCAAGCGAACGCATAGCTGTCAAAACCGCGAGGACAGCATACGACACTGTGCTACGACTTCGGTACCGCCGACACCGCGCGGTCCCCGCGACCAGCCACGCGAACCGCGTACGAATCGCGAACACCGAATCACGACACGCGACCGCCTGCCGAATCTCCGAGGCGAGCCTAGCCATCGCGCTATACGCTCCGCCTACCGACTTACCTATCGCGGCCTACCGAAACCGCAATCCGGTAGCTGGCGCCGTCACCCAGAAACTTTGTATACTAATACGCGAACACTCTGTACCAAGGCTCAATAAATCTTTTTGTTATTTTTATATTACATTCCGCGTCCGTTTATTTCACGAACCCGGACTCCGGCGAGCGAATACATCCGCGGCAACGACACCAACCGACACGCGGAGTACGGTTGTTACAACTTAGCGATCGACTTAGTTACGTCATTTGAGTTATGATAGACTCCGGGGAAAGTCATGATAATACGGAATCCTGGATTCTCCCCGTTTTATCCATGAATCTTCCGACACTGTTTTTAGTTAACACAATTCTAAGATACTTCTAATTTCGGTCATTTCTGCTTGAGATAAGCATTATGGTAAACATGCATAATAAAAAACCAAAATCTCACAATTCCAGAAAAACGCCGATTTCAACACCGGAAAGTTACAATCCCGAAAATTACAGCACAGACACAACTTTTCCTGAAATATTGAAAACATCAAATTGTTCTACAAAGTTGTATAATAAATCACTGATAACTTTACGCCTGCAATATTTCGGGAGATTGTTCCGCTGTAGTCAATTTTCGGGATTGTGACTTTTTAGGACATTGTTCCATTTTTATAATTTCGCGATACCTTCTTTTTAAACTTATACATCCACTATCACTAGTGCATATACATTCATATTATTAGTAAATGTTTCCCCTTATAAAAATATTATACTAAGAATTATTGATAATTACTTATTTTCAGTATTAAAAATACTGGATAATAAGTAATTATCAATTATTCTTAGTATGATATTTCTATAAGGGTCAATAAAAATCTATAGGAAAGAACAATGATCCACTCACAAAATTCATATCTGATTTCGATTATCTTAACGCGAGCTGATGTACTTTTTAACGGCGCTTGTGCAACACGGTCGAATTGCAAAAGAGCGCCGCGTCGTTGAGTTGCAAGTTTCGAGATTGCGATGAAACGAACATGGTTTATTGTTTGGACTGTTGGTTGTGTAATATATTGTTGGTTTTGTTAAAATACATAACAGTGGGCGTTTATACACGGAAAATAATCGAGAATCCGAATTGAACCCTCTGGCGGTTGTAAAAAAAATTAGGAATATCAAGCACAGTGTGTAATAAAATTCCCGAAACCTTATATAAAATACTTTTTCTTCTTTCTGAGTGTAAGAAATGATTATATATAATTATATAGACATTATATATAATAACATATGAATTAAATATAATTATATATAACTCATATACAGGGTGGACCATTTTAATCCATCCAGTCGAATATGTTGAAAACCAAGCACGGGAGAGAAAAATTTTTCAGACAAAAGTTGTTTGGTTTCGAAGGGACCATAAGATGGTACCATTGCTTTGACCTTGAAGAATTATTTGAAAGTCACATGAAAGTCACCTCAATTTTTTTAAACAGCATCCCCTATTTTTTATTACATATTCTTGTAGCTGACTTCGAGAGCTTTCCAAAACGTTGTAATGAAATGTTTCTTCATTGAGTACTTTTCGAGTTATAAAGCTCCAAAGTTGCAATATGAAAAAATTCAAAATATCTCGTAAAGTATTCACTTTCCGTCTTATCTTACACGATTCAACTAGT
>NW_022639622.1:315081-316274 GCF_010583005.1 Odontomachus brunneus | reverse complement strand
ATATATATATATAAATATATATATATATATATATATATATATATATATATATATATATCTAGTCATCTAACTGCCGCTAGCGTCGAACCTCTTCCCCTCCAGTCACCACGAGCCTCGACGTGCGCTAACTCGATGCAGCGCCGCTACATGGCGCCGGCCGGCGCCCGCGGTCTCTTCTCGCGGTTAAATTTCGCAAGCCGACACGATATAAAGGGGATACTTAGCCGCTACCAACAAGAGTCGTTGACCGGTCTCATCCGAGATCGGTTAGGGTGAATATCCCTGACGACGCCCTCCTGGTGACGAGTTGCCGATTCAACCGCCACTGTTTCCATCCTCTAGGACGACCGTGTTGCCGATTCAACCGGCGTCCTCTCCTCGCAACCGCGACGACCGTGTTGCCCGATTCAACCGATCGTCGCTCTTGACTCCAGGGGAACATCGTTCCCACCCCAGGACGGACGTGTTGCCGTTTCAACCGGCGTCCTCTCCTCGCAACCGCGACGACCGTGTTGCCCGATTCAACCGATCGTCGCTCTTGACTCCAGGGGAACATCGTTCCCACCCCAGGACGGACGTGTTGCCGTTTCAACCGGCGTCCTCTCCTCGCAACCGCGACGACCGTGTTGCCCGATTCAACCGATCGTCGCTCTTGACTCCAGGGGAACATCGTTCCCACCCCAGGACGGACGTGTTGCCGTTTCAACCGGCGTCCTCTCCTCGCAACCGCGACGACCGTGTTGCCCGATTCAACCGATCGTCGCTCTTGACTCCAGGGGAACATCGTTCCCACCCCAGGACGGACGTGTTGCCGTTTCAACCGGCGTCCTCTCCTCGCAACCGCGACGACCGTGTTGCCCGATTCAACCGATCATCGCTCCTGACTCCAGGGGAACATCGTTCCCACCCCAGGACGGACGGGGAGCGGTGCACTTAGACACGGTGCATTTGGACACAGCCAATCACAGCACCGTGTGATTAGAGACATTTGTAGGGTCCCTTGGAACAGCGACTTGTGATTGGACTGTGTCCAATTGCCCCGTGTCCAACTGATATACACCCGGACGGACGTGTTGCCGATTCAACCGGCGTCCTCTCCTCGCAACCGCGACGACCGCGTTGCCCGATTCAACCGATCGTCGCTCTTGACTCCAGGGGAACAACGTTCCTACCCCAGGACGGACGTGTTGCCG
>NW_022639622.1:314772-315037 GCF_010583005.1 Odontomachus brunneus | reverse complement strand
AAGTGAATACTTTACGAGATATTTTGAATTTTTTCATATTGCAACTTTGGAGCTTTATAACTCGAAAAGTACTCAATGAAGAAACATTTCATTACAACGTTTTGGAAAGCTCTCGAGGTCAGCTACAAGAATATGTAATAAAAAATAGGGAATGCCGTTTAAAAAAGTTGAGGTGACTCATGTGACTTTCAAATAATTCTTCAAGGTCAAAGCAATGGTACCATCTTATGGTCCCCTCGAAACCAAACAACTTTTGTCTGAAAAA
>NW_022639622.1:311997-312739 GCF_010583005.1 Odontomachus brunneus | reverse complement strand
CGCGACGACCGCGTTGCCCGATTCAACCGATCGTCGCTCTTGACTCCAGGGGAACATCGTTCCCACCCCAGGACGGACGTGTTGCCGATTCAACCGGCGTCCTCTCCTCGCAACCGCGACGACCGTGTTGCCCGATTCAACCAATCGTCGCTCCTGACTCCAGGGGAACATCGTTCTCCACCTAAGACGAACGTGTTGCTGAGTCAATCGTAGTCCTCTTTTGGCATCCTATCGACGACCGTGTTACCTACGCCATCGATCGTCATTCTTAACTCTTGGGGAACCGCGTGTCGACACGACCGCACCCCCACGCTGCTCTCGCGACCGTCGTTCCGCGTACGGTAGCCGTGCCGTCTGCACCACGACTACGGCATCTATACATATTGTAAATACTGCGTTGTACATAGCATTTCTTTCAAATATTCCAAATAAATCTAAGTGTAAATATCAACCACGCTTTCTCTCGTCTTCCCTCACACGAACCCGGACTCCGGCGAGCAAAATCCGGCGATAGAAAGTAAACACGTTACAATATCATTGAAATATTACACTTCCCTTATAGAAATATCATACTAAGAATCATTGATAATTGCTTATTATCCAGTATTTTTAATACTGAAAATAAGTAATTATCAATGATTCTTAGTATGATATTTCTATAAGGGTTATATATTTGCAATATTATAATTAAATTATAGCAATATACCATATTCTAAATAGAATGGTAACATCAATTGACATG
>NW_022639622.1:311727-311987 GCF_010583005.1 Odontomachus brunneus | reverse complement strand
ACGTAATGTCTGTCAGATTATTCTTAAAAAACTTTGTCAATCTTCTCGAAATTGAACCACAAAATGGTAAGGAAACATATTTTTTATCATATCCAGAACATTGTCAGTTGAAGTATGATTTTATATTTAAGGCCACAGAGGATGCTAAGACGTTCTCGAAATTGAACCCGAATCTTCTTTTTACAAGGGCTGATAAGGGTAATGTCACGGTCGCAATTGATAGGGATGTGTACCTAGAGAAAATGTCTGATCAGCTTAAT
>NW_022639622.1:309656-311717 GCF_010583005.1 Odontomachus brunneus | reverse complement strand
CTTCCCTTATAGAAATATCATACTAAGAATCATTGATAATTGCTTATTATCCAGTATTTTTAATACTGAAAATAAGTAATTATCAATGATTCTTAGTATGATATTTCTATAAGGGTTATATATTTGCAATATTATAATTAAATTATAGCAATATACCATATTCTAAATAGAATGGTAACATCAATTGACATGTCAATTTCTTTGACATTATAGACATCATTAAAACATTATTACGGCGTCATATGAAGTCACCTTTTCTTACAGAAATAGTATTTTTTAAAAGTTTCTTTTAAAATTTAGTATTTCGATTTGTTTAATTTGGATTTTCTTAGATTTTTTAATTTTTTTTTGTTTGGATTAATTATTATAACATTTTGTTAAAAATCTAAAAGTAGTTATCACTGGTTCACTACATTACATCAATATTTATCGCATATCGAATATTGTTGCATTGTTTCAATATCTATCAGCAAATTATCCAACAAACACTAAGTAAAAATTATATAACTGTTATTTGATGTTTGCTAAGTATATTATAATGTACTGTGAACACTATAAGGATACATTATATAAGCATGAATTGTAAAAACATCGTTGGAGTCATCACAGTCACCGTGTGCGCGCTTGATCGTCAGGTTAAGCAACAGTTTAATGCGGGCAGGACATGGATGGTGACCAGTGGTATACTGCTTGGGATCGAAATTATTGCTGGAGGATTTCACGAAAGTTTGGAGTGTATTTGACAACCTTCGATACAAATCAAAAGGTAGGAAAAAGCAATCCGAGTTCAAGCACAGGACTAATAGTGCTATATATCATATGGATAAAACAACCTTCCTTATGTTAGGAAATCGTGTAAAATTTATTGAAATGAATAATCAATTTAAAAACATTCTAACGTTTCGGCTGAACCGTGAGCCCTCTTCAATGATAAAGAAACTCAAGGCTTAACGACACAAACGCATTACAATAAGTAAAAGGCTAGCGCAAAACAGACGTGGGTGTTAGTCGCAATATTAAAGCCGATCGTTACCGCAATAATATTAAGTAATAAATTAATATCAAGAAGTAGCCGTCATAACTATAAAAACATATAAAATGACAAAAAATTAAATAAGATAGAGATATAATACATAATTAAAACTGAACAATATAAAATACTTTTATTAAGTTCAGCTAAAAGCAACCGATTCTGTGAACGATAACATGTCTACGTCTGTCCAAATAGAATAATTACAGATTATATGTCTAGCATTAATATTGCGGAAATGACCTATAGGAGAGAAAGAAACCAAAACAAAGCTTATTATCATAACAAGCCGCAGTAGCTGGTGCCCAAATATTCGGTATCCTTTTGTGAATTAAGGCCCTGTTTCTGCAATTTGATGAAAATCATTTCCGAGATCAGGCTTTTTAAGTAAAATCGTTCTTCATGTAAAACTTTAACATGATCCCAGTCAAAATCATGGTCCCTTTTCAAACGATGTTCCTGTATGGCCGTTAACTCCACTGTAGAACTCTTAGGAATTCTCCTATGCTCACCAATACATGTGGAGAGTCTTCTACTGGTTTGACCAACATACGAAGCATCACAGCCACTGCATTGTAACCTATATACAACGTTATTATGGAAACCAAGAGGCAACCTGTCTTTATGCACACGAATTAATCCTGATAGTTTATTAGTGCACGAATACGTAATGTCTGTCAGATTATTCTTAAAAAACTTTGTCAATCTTCTCGAAATTGAACCACAAAATGGTAAGGAAACATATTTTTTATCATATCCAGAACATTGTCAGTTGAAGTATGATTTTATATTTAAGGCCACAGAGGATGCTAAGACGTTCTCGAAATTGAACCCGAATCTTCTTTTTACAAGGGCTGATAAGGGTAATGTCACGGTCGCAATTGATAGGGATGTGTACCTAGAGAAAATGTCTGATCAGCTTAATGATGCCAACACTTACCAGAAGGTTAGCTATGATCCTACCAAAAAACTGTTGAGAGATCTTCGTGAAATTTTAATCAGATGGAAAAAGAAATTTACATCAATAATGC
>NW_022639622.1:308625-309646 GCF_010583005.1 Odontomachus brunneus | reverse complement strand
TTAGTATTTCGATTTGTTTAATTTGGATTTTCTTAGATTTTTTAATTTTTTTTTGTTTGGATTAATTATTATAACATTTTGTTAAAAATCTAAAAGTAGTTATCACTGGTTCACTACATTACATCAATATTTATCGCATATCGAATATTGTTGCATTGTTTCAATATCTATCAGCAAATTATCCAACAAACACTAAGTAAAAATTATATAACTGTTATTTGATGTTTGCTAAGTATATTATAATGTACTGTGAACACTATAAGGATACATTATATAAGCATGAATTGTAAAAACATCGTTGGAGTCATCACAGTCACCGTGTGCGCGCTTGATCGTCAGGTTAAGCAACAGTTTAATGCGGGCAGGACATGGATGGTGACCAGTGGTATACTGCTTGGGATCGAAATTATTGCTGGAGGATTTCACGAAAGTTTGGAGTGTATTTGACAACCTTCGATACAAATCAAAAGGTAGGAAAAAGCAATCCGAGTTCAAGCACAGGACTAATAGTGCTATATATCATATGGATAAAACAACCTTCCTTATGTTAGGAAATCGTGTAAAATTTATTGAAATGAATAATCAATTTAAAAACATTCTAACGTTTCGGCTGAACCGTGAGCCCTCTTCAATGATAAAGAAACTCAAGGCTTAACGACACAAACGCATTACAATAAGTAAAAGGCTAGCGCAAAACAGACGTGGGTGTTAGTCGCAATATTAAAGCCGATCGTTACCGCAATAATATTAAGTAATAAATTAATATCAAGAAGTAGCCGTCATAACTATAAAAACATATAAAATGACAAAAAATTAAATAAGATAGAGATATAATACATAATTAAAACTGAACAATATAAAATACTTTTATTAAGTTCAGCTAAAAGCAACCGATTCTGTGAACGATAACATGTCTACGTCTGTCCAAATAGAATAATTACAGATTATATGTCTAGCATTAATATTGCGGAAATGACCTATAGGAGAGAAAGAAACCAAAACAAAGCTTATTATCATAACA
>NW_022639622.1:306700-308615 GCF_010583005.1 Odontomachus brunneus | reverse complement strand
ATAATGCTATTTATAAATTCTTAAAATCGGGTGAGGGGAATCTCCCTAGGGCTTATGGATTGCCAAAAATTCATAAGGAGGGACACCCGTTGAGAATAATTATATCTTCTGTGAATAGTCCTCTTTATAATCTTGCGGTTTTTTTGCATAAAATTATTTATCAAAAAATTCTCCCGGCAAAAAGTAAAATCAATAACAGCTTCGATCTGGTTAACAAGCTTGTTTTTAAACATTTTGAGGAACATCTTAAACTAGTTTCTCTTGATGCAATCTCTCTTTTTACTAATATTCCTCTGGATTTGGCGTTGGCGTCGGTTGATAAACGTTGGCACTTTATTGTCGATTCTACCATGATTCCTCGCAACGAGTTTTTATTGGCGTTGGAATTTGTTCTCAATTCTACATTTTTTACTTTTGACAATATAACTTACAAGCAAACTTTCGGCAGTCCAATGGGCTCTCCATTGTCCCCTATTATTGCTAACATAGTTCTTCAAGATTTAGAAGAAAAAGCTATTAATGATTCCTGTGACATTGCCTTTTTATTTTAGATATGTTGACGATATTCTTTTAGCGGCTCCTAAAAAGTTTTTGGATAATATTTTGAACATTTTTAATTCGTTCCATCCTCGTCTTCAGTTCACTATGGAGATAGGAGATGACTGTATTAACTTCTTAGACACTACACTGTTAATACGTAACAACACTATTATTTTTGACTGGTATTATAAACCAACTTTTTCTGGTCGATACCTTAATTATTTGTCTTTCCACCCTATTCAACACAAGATTGGCATAATTATTGGCTTTGTTGATAGGATGTTTTATCTCAGTCATCCTTCTTTCCATAAAAAAAATTTAGATTTTATTATTTTGACGTTAATTAATAATAATTATCCTTTCGACTTAATTTTTAAAATTATTAAGCGCAGACTGAGGTTCCTTATTGCGAATAGTGGACGAGTTACAGAGACAGTAGAAACATAATTGATAAGTTCTAGATGTGATAAAAAATATGTTTCCTTACCATTTTCTGGTTCAATTTCGAGAAGATTGACAAAGTTTTTTAAGAATAATCTGACAGACATTACGTATTCGTGCACTAATAAACTATCAGGATTAATTCGTGTGCATAAAGACAGGTTGCCTCTTGGTTTCCATAATAACGTTGTATATAGGTTACAATGCAGTGGCTGTGATGCTTCGTATGTTGGTCAAACCAGTAGAAGACTCTCCACATGTATTGGTGAGCATAGGAGAATTCCTATGAGTTCTACAGTGGAGTTAACGGCCATACAGGAACATCGTTTGAAAAGGGACCATGATTTTGACTGGGATCATGTTAAAGTTTTACATGAAGAACGATTTTACTTAAAAAGCCTGATCTCGGAAATGATTTTCATCAAATTGCAGAAACAGGGCCTTAATTCACAAAAGGACACCGAATATTTGGGCACCAGCTACTGCGGCTTGTTATGATAATAAGCTTTGTTTTGTTTTCTCCTAAGGGTCGTTTCCGTAATGTTAGTGCTAGACATATAATCTGTAATTATTCTATTTGGACAGACGTAGACATGTTATCGTTGACAGGATCGGTTGCTTTTAGCTGAACTCAACAAAGGTATTTTATATTGTTCAGTTTTAATTATGTATTATATCTCTATCTTATTTAATTTTTTATCATTTTATATGTTTTTATAGTTATGACGGCTACTTCTTGATATTAATTTATTACTTAATATTATTGCGGTAACGATCTTGTCGACTTTAATATTGCGACTAACACCCACGTCTGTTTTGCGCTGGTCTTTTACTTATTGTAATGGGTTTGTGTCGTTAAGCCTTGAGTTTCTTTATCACTGAAGAGGGCTCACGGTTGAGCCAAAACGTTTGAATGTTTTTAAATTGATTATTT
>NW_022639622.1:305866-306690 GCF_010583005.1 Odontomachus brunneus | reverse complement strand
CTACTTCTTGATATTAATTTATTACTTAATATTATTGCGGTAACGATCTTGTCGGCTTTAATATTGCGACTAACACCCACGTCTGTTTTGCGCTGGTCTTTTACTTATTGTAATGCGTTTGTGTCGTTAAGCCTTGAGTTTCTTTATCACTGAAGAGGGCTCACGGTTGAACCGAAACATTTGAATGTTTTTAAACTGTTTTTATTCATTTCAATAAATTTTACACGATTTCCTAACATAAGGAAGGTTGTTTTATCCATATGATATATAGCACTATTAGTCCTGTGCTTGAACTCGGATTGCTTTTTCCTACCTTTTGATTTATATCTTTATTTGCGAGTTCTTATTTTTTTCTAAAAACCTTCGATACGTTAGTAGTTTATGAAACATGAGAAAACTAGAATAAATAAGTATATTTTTTTAAATATTATGATTTTCTCACAGTAATATCATTGTGATTTTCACCATTATATTACTGTGATGCATTTGCCGCGAACATTTTAATATTACTGTGTTACGTCTGGATATTACGTCCTGGTAGAGAACGCAACACGACGTAAGGTCTCGATCGTACTAGCAAGTCGAGTTACGAGTCAACGACCAGAAGGATCGCTTTACGCGTGTACCGACGTACGACGAGTGGTCCCTTTTCGATCAGAGAACTGAATCTCTTTATCGCGGACGGACCGAGAGCGGATAAGAGAAATGAAGGGGGAAAAGGGAAGGATTCGAAAAGAAATTGTGATATAATTTGAATTGGAATTTAGATAATTCTTAACGATTACATTTATTTTCCTCGCGGGGTTGTTACAATTTTTATTAAT
>NW_022639622.1:305664-305856 GCF_010583005.1 Odontomachus brunneus | reverse complement strand
ATATATATATATATATATATATATATATATATATATATATATATATATATATATATACAGGGTGCGGCAAAAGTATCGGACCGGTAAAATATCTCGTAAAACATAAGTTTTACAGAAAATTGTTTTAGATAATAGTTATAAGGCTTAGGGAGATCTATTTACTGATTTTAAGTTTGACCTTGGATAGTGCCA
>NW_022639622.1:305463-305654 GCF_010583005.1 Odontomachus brunneus | reverse complement strand
AGAGTAAGAGAAGTCCAAGAGAAGTGACGTCCAAGAGAAATGCAAGAGAAATGCAAGAGAAGTGCAAGAGAAGAGCCCGAGGTGCGCGGAGTCGCGCTTATATACGATATCAACTGGAAATGATTTGGTAGGGAAGATGTGGAAATTTGGGGGTTCCTAGGTTGTTGGATTCGTCAGAGAAAATGGTATGG
>NW_022639622.1:305106-305208 GCF_010583005.1 Odontomachus brunneus | reverse complement strand
CAACTTTGCTTTTTTAAATAGAAACATATATTTTTTATTACGGAATTTTATTCTACATGAAGAAACAAACAGCTTTTATTTGAAAAAAATTTTTATACGACT
>NW_022639622.1:304796-305096 GCF_010583005.1 Odontomachus brunneus | reverse complement strand
TGTCTGCACAGGACGTAACAACTGTGATATCTTAGTAATATTCCAGCATTATTTCTGTTATATTCCCTGGTAATATTGCAATGAAAATATAATATTGCTGTGATATTTCTGCAATATTACGTGCTGTGTGGGTATGTAAAGATCAAAGTTATTGAAGATAAATTCACTAAATTCAAAAAATGTTATAAAAAATGAAGTTGATTTATTGATTTTGCTTTTACAATTGTAAAGGAAAAAGTCAAATATTTCATTTCTTAAACACGTCCTTTTCTTTACTGAACTATAATAAGTATATGTTAC
>NW_022639622.1:304649-304786 GCF_010583005.1 Odontomachus brunneus | reverse complement strand
TTTACGGAAATATCTACAAAATTATTGGTTTCAATAATTTTTTACTCGAATTCTATCAACTTTACCGAAAAAATGCAACAGATAAATATTACTAGATTTGAGGCTTTCACGGCCATTGATACAATATCTAGGTTTAA
>NW_022639622.1:304300-304639 GCF_010583005.1 Odontomachus brunneus | reverse complement strand
CTTTTCTTTACTGAACTATAATAAGTATATGTTACTCCCTTATAGAAATATCATATTAAGAATTATTGATTAATTACTTATTTTCAGTATTAAAAGTACAGTATTTAGTAATATTCTGTGATTCAAATACAGCTTTTAGTACTCAAGTATTTCAATATCTAATGTTACAAATCCTACCTTATGATTGATTTCAATACTTAAATATTGATATCTAATATTTCGTCTAGTGATAAAATACTTACGCAGACATTGTCAATATTTAAATACTAATATATAATACTTTGCTAAGTGATGAAATACCTACGCAAAGTACTGTTAAGATTTAAAGTATTAACCCAG
>NW_022639622.1:303965-304266 GCF_010583005.1 Odontomachus brunneus | reverse complement strand
CATCCAGTGTTCAGCTAGGGCTGATTGAGTAAAGTGACCATACTTGGTACATCGCTGGTGTTCCTTGATTCACGTACTGATCTTCCTCCCGGTTTCTCCTATATAAACTTTACCACAAGAGCAAGGGATCTTATATACACCTGATGTTTCTAGGCATGATTTCTGATCCTTCGGATTTGGGAGTAAATGGGAGAGCTTCTTATGGGATTTGAAGATTACTTTGATTTTGTGTTTACCCAGAATCCTGCTAATAGATTCTGTTATGCCCTGGAGATATGGAAGGATAGCCGTCTTTCTCTTT
>NW_022639622.1:299812-303576 GCF_010583005.1 Odontomachus brunneus | reverse complement strand
TTTGAAGATTACTTTGATTTTGTGTTTACCCAGAATCCTGCTGATAGGTTCTGTTATGCCCTAGAGATATGGAAGGACAGCCGTCTTTCCCTTTTCTCTCTCTTCATCTAGTATGTCAGTGTTTTTAGGACTGACAATTCTGTTCTTCTGGTTTTTTATTATTAATTATTTACATATTTATATATTATATATTTTTTTATTAATAAAAAACCAGAAGAACAGAATTGTCAGTCCTAAAAACACTGACACACTAGATGAAGAGAGAGAAAAGGGAAAGACGGCTGTCCTTCCATATCTCTAGGGCATAACAGAACCTATCAGCAGGATTCTGGGTAAACACAAAATCAAAGTAATCTTCAAACCCCATAGGAAGCTTTCCCACCCTTATAGAAATATCATACTAAGAATCATTGATAATTATTTATTTTCAGTATTAAAAATACTGGATAATAAGTAATTATCAATGATTCTTAGTATGATATTTCTATAAGGGCATTTACTCCCAAATCCGAAGGATCAGAAATCATGCCTAGAAACATCAGGTTGCACGGGTACGTAATAGTTCATACGTTTTCCTTCAGCACTGTGCATTCTTTTCAAAAATAATAATTGTCCACTAAATGTCTTTGTTGCAAAACAACTGATGCAATGAGCGACCAAGAGCCGCTTTAAATACATTTCAAAATTCCCTTTTACCAACTGAAAGCAGTGCATAATAATAATAATAATAATAATAATGTAAATGAGACTCACCTAATTTTCATTTATATCTACTGTACAAATACATTTGATCAAATCATTCAACCAATTTCTGATATGGCGCCGTAGATAACCGATCGAATACTCATATATCGATTGAGTGTTTCGCGCCATACTGCATCATCGGAAAAGTCGATTTCCGATATCAAAAGTGCAGTCCAAACGTATTCATGCAAGATCTCTCTTGTGCGTCACAATGCAGCATTTTTGTGCTGACACATCGATTTGCAATCGACAGTTAGATGCATAGAAAATGTGAAACAGGATATTATTATTACAAATGAACACGTGCGGCAGTAAGATTCGCAGTAAGATTCGCAGAAAATGTGAAACATGATACTATTACGAAGGCCATAGAAGTATGCATATTTTGCATGTTTTGAAATATATAAAATCAAGAGTGTTTCAGCAGTGCATATTTAATCCAGGCAGTGATGGAAGACGAGCAACAAGTTTTCATAAAGGTGGAGGAGGAAGTGCATATTTTAGCCGATGACAGTGGTTATCACAGTGATTACGACCATGACTTCGAAAGTGAAAGAGTTAAAATTCTAAAGAGTTCTGAAATTAATTGTATAAATAATCAAACGAAAGCGTGCGTCATATCTTTTTATTATAATAGATACACAGAATATTACTGTGCACTATGTTTTCTAGCAATCAGAAATACAGTGACACGAATATATGCAGTGCGCACACATGTAACAGAACGATACATTGCACTTAGAGAAGATATCAATTGTTCGAGGTGTAGAGAATCAGTATGTCAGATAATACCGACTAATTTGTGTCCAATATGCCCTAAGTAAATCTAGTGTGCACTTTGTAAAAGAAATGGAAGATTTTGCGCAAATCGAGCGAGAATTGCGGGAGCAGTCGGCTCGACTGAGTTCGCGAGACGAATACGACGCGTGGGTGCAAAAGTGACGAGTGCCTCGAGTTGTTGGAAGAACATAGGCTAAACGACTGAGATTATCGATCGGTATTAGACAGTCATTAATTGCTCGAATCGCGCAACTCGAGGGTGAAAAAATACGTTGCGCACACGTTTTGTTCACGCGGGTGCAGGACACAGCACGAGAGATGCAGGACTCGTTTGGCGCGAGGTTGATAAACGCATACTAATTGGAATTGTTATCAACGCGAACGACATCGAACCTCGCCAATTTCTCGAGGATGCAAAGACTATGGTGCTCGAGCGCATACGGGGTGCAATAGAGAGACACGTAAACGTGAAAGGGAACACTGCGTTTAACGGTGAGTTCATCGCGGTTGAAAAACGTACGGTAAAGAGCATTGCTACGAAAAACTGTGAACTCTTTTCCACATCCAAATTAGAGGAGTGGTACGAGCGACACATCGTCAAGCTCACTTTAACATCGTTGGAGGAATTCCAGGAATGCGATAGCGGATGGGCATTATCGCGAATACTCAATCCTATAATCAATGTGAACAAATACAATCCGTTGCACGCGGGATGTCACCTCGAGTTACCGCGTGTAATACAGCTGAAGCGGGCTGTGATTAATGTCAAATCTCCGGACAATGCATGTTTCGCGTAGGCAATAGTTGTAGCTCTGTATCCAACCGAAAGACATGCAGATCGCGTATCATCGTATCCCCATTACACGAACGTACTCAATATTCAAGACATTGAGTTCCCCATGAACTTCCGTTTCCGGCGGGTATGCCTATCGGTCAGAGTGAAGTGTGCGGCTGTGAGTTGGAGAGTTTGGAGAGTGAAGGAGAGAGAGTGTGGGTGTGAGAGGGTGTGTGAGTGTGGTGTGAGAGGGGGTGAGTGGGGTGGAATAAGAAGGGTGTGGAGGGAAAGTGAGGGAGTGGTGAAAAATAGGGAAAAGGGGAACGGGTGAAAGAGGTTAGGTTGGAGTGAGGTGATGACTGGAGAGAGTTGAAGGAGAGGATAGTGACATCTAGTGAAGTCTAACAGAAGTGGTAGAGAGACGAGTAAGTAAAACAGGGAGGTGGTAGTGGGTTTAGGTGAGTTAGAGGATGGAGGAAGAGGTAGAGGTAGTTAAGGGTAATAAAGGAGCGGTGAGTAGATTGGGAAGGGAAAGAGGGAATAGTGTGGGAGCGCTAGATTATTTTTTGAGGAGGAAAAGGAGCTTCGAAGAATTGAGCGGAGGTAGGAATGAGGAAGGAGAGGAGGAAGGGTATATAAAGAGCAGGAAGGAACAGAGAGCTAAGATGGGAAACAGGAAGGAGGAGGAGGAAGGGAAGATAGAAGGGATATTGAGGGAGATGATGAAGGAAAATAGATGTATGTGGGGGAGGGTGGAGGAGAGTTTGGGAGAGATAAGGAAAGAGATAGAGGAAGTTAAAAGGAAGGTAGAGGAAGGAAAGACGGAAAGGGAGAGGATGGGGGAGAGGATAACAAATTTGGAAAAAAAGTGGGAGGAGAGAGGGGAGGTAAAGGGAAAAAGAGAATGGGAAAGGCTAGAAGAAAGGATAGGGAGAATAGAATTAAAGGTGGAGGGAAAAAAGGAAGAGGCAGGAGAGAAAGAGGTAGGAGGTTGGGGAGAGAAATTAGAGGAGTTGGAAAAGAAAATGGAAAGGTTAGAAAAGGAAAGACGAAGAGATAATATCATAGTGAAAGGAATTGTGTTGGAAAAGGGGAAAGAAATGGAGCAAGTAGGGAAAATGTTAAAGGGGATTGTAGAGGATGTGAGGGTGAGAGAGGTGAGGAGACTGAAAACGGGGAAGGAGGAATGGGGAGATATGGTAGTAGTAAAACTGGGTAGTGAAGAGGAGAGAAAGAGAGTGTTAAATGGGAAAGGGAAGCTGAGGGGAGAGAAGTTGTGGATAGAGGAGGATTTAACGTGGAAGGAGAGGAGATTGAGATGGAGATTGAGGAGTATAGCAAGGGAGGAGGAGGGGAAGGGAAATAGAGTGAAAATAGATGGGGAGAGGATAATAATTAATGGAAAAGCGTGGTATTGGGAAGAGGGAGAGAGGAGGTTGGTGGATTGGAGGGGGAGGGGAAGGAG
>NW_022639622.1:298920-299770 GCF_010583005.1 Odontomachus brunneus | reverse complement strand
CTAGAAGAAAGGATAGGGAGAATAGAAATAAAGGTGGAGGGAAAAAAGGAAGAGGCAGGAGAGAGAGAGGTAGGGGGTTGGGGAAAGAAATTAGAGGAGTTGGAAAAGAAAATGGAAAGGTTAGAAAAAGAAAGACGAAGAGATAATATCATAGTGAAAGGAATTGTGTTGGAAAAGGGGAAAGAAATGGAGCAAGTAGGGAAAATGTTAAAGGGGATTGTAGAGGATGTGAGGGTGAGAGAGGTGAGGAGACTGAAAACGGGGAAGGAGGAATGGGGAGATATGGTAGTAGTAAAACTGGGTAGTGAAGAGGAGAGAAAGAGAGTGTTAAATGGGAAAGGGAAGCTGAGGGGAGAGAAGTTGTGGATAGAGGAGGATTTAACGTGGAAGGAGAGGAGATTGAGATGGAGATTGAGGAGTATAGCAAGGGAGGAGGAGGGGAAGGGAAATAGAGTGAAAATAGATGGGGAGAGGATAATAATTAATGGAAAAGCGTGGTATTGGGAAGAGGGAGAGAGGAGGTTGGTGGATTGGAGGGGGAGGGGAAGGAGTCAAGGGGAGCTAGAGAAGGTTCAGGGGGGGGAAGGCAGGGGGGTGGAAGGAGGTAAAGTAGGAGAGAGGAGAGAAGGGAAGAGTGAGGGGATGACAGGAGAAGAGGATGAGGAAGAAGAAGGAAGGGCTAAGGAGAAGACGATGAAGAGAGTGGAGGTGGAATTAAGAGGGGAAGGTAAAGGAGAGGAAGTATTTAAGATAGTATTTTGGAATGTGGCAGGACTAGGGAATAAGGGCAGGGATTTTTGGAAGGAGACGGAGGGATGGGATATAATGGTATTTTGTGAGACATGGCTGG
>NW_022639622.1:298502-298910 GCF_010583005.1 Odontomachus brunneus | reverse complement strand
AGGGGATGACAGGAGAAGAAGATGAGGAAGAAGAAGGAAGGGCTAAGGAGAAGACGATGAAGAGAGTGGAGGTGGAATTAAGAGGGGAAGGTAAGGGAGAGGAAGTATTTAAGATAGTATTTTGGAATGTGGCAGGACTGGGGAATAAGGGTAGGGATTTTTGGAAGGAGACGGAGGGATGGGATATAATGGTATTTTGTGAGACATGGCTGGATAAGAAAGGGTGGGAAAGGATGAGGGTAAGACTACCGAGGGAATATAGATGGGAGATGCAAATGGCAAAGAAAAAGAATAAGAAAGGCAGGGCAATGGGAGGGATGTTGATGGGGATCAGAAAAGGGATTAGGGTTATAAGGGTGGATATGGAGAAGGGGGAAGGGATTTTGGTAGTGGAGGTAGAGGTAGGAG
>NW_022639622.1:297635-298413 GCF_010583005.1 Odontomachus brunneus | reverse complement strand
ATATAGATGGGAGATTCAGATGGCAAAGAAAAAGAATAAGAAAGGCAGGGCAATGGGAGGGATGTTGATGGGGATCAGAAAAGGGATTAGGGTTATAAGGGTGGATATGGAGAAGGTGGAAGGGATTTTGGTAGTGGAGGTAGAGGTAGGAGGAGAAAGATGGAAGGTAGTGGGGGTCTATGTGAAGGGGGATAAGAAGATGAGGGTTTTAAGAAGTTGGATGGAGGGGAGGGAGGAGGGGGTGAATACGATTATTGGAGGGGATTTTAATGCGAGGACAGGGGAGGAGGGTGGAGGAATAAGGGAGGAAGATTGGGAAGATAGGGGAGGGGGGAGGAGGTCTAAAGATAAAAAGGTGAATAAGGAGGGGAAGATAGTATTGGGGACGATTGAGGAGGTGGGATGGGAAATTTTTAATGGAGAATTGGATGGAGATATGGAAGGTGAGTGGACGTACACGGGAGGGAGAGGAGAGACGGTAATAGATTTAGTGTTGGGGAACGGGGAGGTGAGGAGGAGGATAGAGAGATTGGAGGTGGGGGACAATGTGGACTCGGATCATCACCCAATAGTAGTATGGATAAGAAGTAAAGGATGGGAAAGGAGGAAGGAGGAGAGGAAGGGGGGGAGGTAAGGGATGGTGATGGTCGGGGGAGGGGAAAGAGATTTTTAGGGAAAGGATGGGGGATATAAGGGTAGGCAATGAGGAGGTAGGGAAGATGTGGGAGGAGATGAGAGGAAGGGTGCAAAATATATTGAGAGAGGGGGGGAGAGAGGA
>NW_022639622.1:296266-297625 GCF_010583005.1 Odontomachus brunneus | reverse complement strand
AGGTAAGGGATGGAGATGGTCGGGGGAGGGGAAGGAGATTTTTAGGGAGAGGATGGGGGATATAAGGGTAGGCAATGAGGAGGTAGGGAAGATGTGGGAGGAGATGAGAGGAAGGGTGCAAAATATATTGAGAGAGGGGGGGAGAGAGGATAGGGAGATAAGGAAGGGGTGGTGGGATGAGGAGTGTGTAGAAAGGAAAAGAAAGATAAGAGGAGAATTAAGAAAGTGGAAGAAGGGGGAAGGGGATGGAAGAAGTTATAGGGAAGAGAAAGGGAGTTATAAAAGATTATTGGAGAGGAAGAAGAGGGAGGAGAACGAAGAATGGGAAGAAGAGATGAAGTTGATAAAAACGGAAGGACAAGTATGGGAAGTGGTGAGAAAGGAGAGGAGAAGAAGGAGGGGAGGAAATGGGGGGTTGGGAATAGAGGAATGGGAGGAATATTGTAAGGGACTGTTGGGAGGAGTGGGTTATAGGGTGGTAAGAGGAACGGGGGGAGTTAGGAAGGAGGATAAGGAGGAGGAATTGAGGAGGGAGGAAATAAGGGAAGCGTTAAAGGGGATAAAGGATGGGAAAGCGGCGGGGGGGAATGGGATTCCGGGGGAGGTATGGAGATATGGAGGAGAGGGGATGGAGGAGTGGATATGGAGGATATGTAGTAAGGTGTGGAAAGGAGAAGGTTGGATTGAGGAATGGAGGGAGGGTATAATTGTACCGGTGCTGAAGAAGGGGGTAGGGGATAAGGTGGAGGATTACAGGGGGGTGACATTGACACCGACCCTGTATAAGATATACGCGACGGTTTTGGCGGAAAGGTTAAGGGACGATGTGGAAAAGAAGGGGCTGGTGCCGCAGAACCAGGCGGGATTTAGAAGGGGTATGGGAACGATGGATAATATATTTACACTCAATTATATGATAAATAAAAGGATAGATAGGAAAGGGGGGGTTTTGGTTGCGTTATTTGTAGATTTAAGGGCGGCATTTGATACGATAGATAGAGGGAAATTGATAGGGGCCTTGAGGGAGAGAGGGGTAAGGGAAGGGTTGGTGGAGAGATGTGAGGAGGTGGTAAGGGAGACGAGGAATAGAGTGAGGGTAGGTGGGGTGGAAAGAGAGTGCTTTTGGACAGCGAGGGGAGTGAGGCAAGGGTGTCCGTTAAGTCCACATTTATTCAACTTGTATTTGGCTGATCTAGAGGAGGAGTTGGGTAGGGGGGATGGGGGGTTAAGGTGGGGGGAAGAAGGATATTTTCGCTGGCATATGCTGATGACGTAGCGATTCTGGCGGAGGAAGAGGGGGAGATGAAATGCTTGATAGAGAGGTTAGCGAGGTACTTGGATGGGAAGGGATTGGAGATG
>NW_022639622.1:295633-296256 GCF_010583005.1 Odontomachus brunneus | reverse complement strand
AGAAAGATATTTTCGCTGGCATATGCTGATGACGTAGCGATTCTGGCGGAGGAAGAGGGGGAGATGAAATGCTTGATAGAGAGGTTAGCGAGGTACTTGGATGGGAAGGGATTGGAGATGAATGTGGAGAAGTCAAAAATTATGAGGTTTAGGAAGGGGGGAGGGAGGGAGAAGAGTGTGAGTTGGAGGTGGAAGGAAAGGAAAATTGAGGAGGTAAAAAGTTATAAATATTTGGGTTATACGCTTCAGAAGAACGGGGGACAGGAGGAGCATGTGAAGGAAAGGATAAGAAGAGGGGCGTCAGCAATGGGACAGGTTTGGGGGATAGGAAAGAGGAGATTTAAGGGGGATTGGGGGAGGAGTTTATGGTTATTCGATAAGTTAGTGTGGTCAGTGATGGGGTATGGGGTGGAGGTATGGGGATGGAAAGAGAGGGAAGGAATGGAGAGGTTGCAAGACAGGTATTTGAGGTGGGTTTTAGGGGTGGAATGGGAGACGCCAGGATATTTATTGAGGGAGGAGTTACAAAGGGAGAGAATGAGAGAAAGCGAGTATAAGGGCTTGGGGTTTTGAGAAAAGGTTGGAGGAAGGAAGGGGAAATAGGATAGCAAGATTGTGTTGGA
>NW_022639622.1:292333-295623 GCF_010583005.1 Odontomachus brunneus | reverse complement strand
GAGAGGGAGAAGGGTGTGGGGGGATTTGAGAAAGTGATAAAGAGGGAGAGGAAAATACATAGGATGGAGAGGTGGTATAGGATAAAGGAGGCAAAATATAATAAATGGTATGGGAGGATAAAAGGGGAGGGGATACCAGGGTACTTGAAGAAGGGGTGGGGGGAGAATAGGTGGCAAAGGTTAGCGAAATTTAGGTTGGGAAATGGGATGAGGGGGAACTGGTATTGGAAAGAGGAAGAAGAAAGGAAATGCAGATTATGTGGGATTAGGGATAAATCATGGGAACATGTGTGGGAGGAGTGCCTGGATTGGGGGGATGTAGGAAGCTGGCAAGAGATGGTGGAGTTGGTGTTGGGGGAGGAAGGGGAAGGGGGGGAATGGTTAAGAAGATTGGAAGGAATGAGAGAGGTGGAGAGGGGGAGGGGGAGAGGAAGATTTAGTTTGTGTGAGTGATGAGAGAGAGAGAGGGGGGGATGGGGAGAGCGAATGAGCGTGAGGGACGGCGGAAACGGAGGTCGCATGGGGGGCCGAGAGGGAGAGGGGAGAGATGGGAAATATTGAGGGGGTGTGTGTGTGTGTGGGGGAGTAGATGGGGTGAGGGGGATGGGGGGGTTTTTAGGTTAAGTTGGGCGATTGGGATGTATAATATGTAGCGTCGGAAGCGTTAGTGTAAGTTAGTATAAGAGATTAGAATAAGCGTTAGATAAGTTAGTTTTTAAGTTAGTATAAGTTAGTATAAGTTAGTATGAATAAAATGTAAACGAGCGTTAGAGTAGGCATTGAATTGTAACCCTGAGGGGAAGCAATAAATTCTACATTATTATGAGTTCCCCATGAAAAATAATCAAATTACAAGATTTGAACGATTAAACGATATATCCATTAATGTATACGGCATCATGGAAGAAAAGAACGAATCCATTGTTCCGGTACGTCTCAGCGATGTAAAGAGGGAAATGTGAACTTGCTGCACATTTCGGATCCTCGAGACCACAACACGGAACACTTCGCCTAAATCAAGGATTTATCCCGGCTCGTGAGCTCGCAGTTGAACAAGTATAAAGGCAGAAAATACATTTGCGATCGGTAAGTATATTTCACGAATTTAATTTATCAGAAGTATGCAATAAGGCGATAAAAAATGCAATGTTTGTAGGTGTCTGCACTACTTTCATTCCAACGAGAAGCTGGAGAGTCGCGCGGTAGACTGCCAAAAAATTAACGACTGTGCCATCATTCTACCTAGCGAAGACAATAAATGGTTGAATTTTAGCAATCACAGCAAGAAGGAGCAAGTTCCCTTTGTGATATACGCCGACCTAGAGTGCACACTGGAGAAGACGGCAAGGAATGGAGAGGATTGCAATTTGTACACATACCAACATCACAGGGTATTTAGTATAGCATTTTATATACGTTGCTCGTACGACGATTCATTATCCGAATTTCAAAGTCGTCGCGATGGTGACTGCGTCTCATGGTTCGTCGGGCAACTCGAAGAAATAGCACACCGCGCAAATACGTCACCTCGAGTTACCGCGTGTGATACAGCTGATGCGGGCTGTGATTAATGTCAAATCTCCGGACAATGCATGTTTCGCGTGGGCAATAGTTGCGGCTGTGTATCCAGCCGAAAGACACGCAGATCGCGCATCATTATATCCCCATTACACGAACGTCCCTTATAGAAATATCATACTAAGAATCATTGATAATTACTTATTATCCAGCATTTTTAATACTGAAAATAAGTAATTATCAATGATTCTTAGTATGATATTTCTATAAGGGGTGAGCTCACAGTTGAGCAAAAAAGCTCATAAAAAATACATTTGCGATCGGTAAGCACATTTCACGAATTCATTGTATCAGAAGTATGCAATAAGGCGATAAAAATTGCAATGTTTGTAGGTGTCTGCACTACTTCCATTCCAGCAGGAGGCTGGAAAGTCACGCGGTAGAATGCCAAAAAATTAACGACTGTGCCATCATTCTGCCCAGCGAAGACAATAAATGATGGAATTTTAGCAATCACAGCAGGAAGGAGCGAGTTCCCTTTGTTATATACGCCGACCTAGAGTGCACACTGGAGCAGACGACAAGAGATGGGGAGGATTGCAAATTGTACACATACCAACACCACAGGGTATTTAGTATAGCATTTTATATACGTTGCTCGTACGACGATTCATTATCCGAATTTCAAAGTCGTCGCGATGGTGACTGCGTCTCATGGTTCGTCGGGCAACTCGAAGAAATAGCACACCGCGCAAATACGTCACCTCGAGTTACCGCGTGTGATACAGCTGATGCGGGCTGTGATTAATGTCAAATCTCCGGACAATGCATGTTTCGCGTGGGCAATAGTTGCGGCTGTGTATCCAGCCGAAAGACACGCAGATCGCGCATCATTATATCCCCATTACACGAACGTCCCTTATAGAAATATCATACTAAGAATCATTGATAATTACTTATTATCCAGCATTTTTAATACTGAAAATAAGTAATTATCAATGATTCTTAGTATGATATTTCTATAAGGGGTGAGCTCACAGTTGAGCAAAAAAGCTCATAAAAAATACATTTGCGATCGGTAAGCACATTTCACGAATTCATTGTATCAGAAGTATGCAATAAGGCGATAAAAATTGCAATGTTTGTAGGTGTCTGCACTACTTCCATTCCAGCAGGAGGCTGGAAAGTCACGCGGTAGAATGCCAAAAAATTAACGACTGTGCCATCATTCTGCCCAGCGAAGACAATAAATGATGGAATTTTAGCAATCACAGCAGGAAGGAGCGAGTTCCCTTTGTTATATACGCCGACCTAGAGTGCACACTGGAGCAGACGACAAGAGATGGGGAGGATTGCAAATTGTACACATACCAACACCACAGGGTATTTAGTATAGCATATTATATACGTTGCTCGTACGACGATTCATTATCCGAATTTCAAAGTCGTCGTGATAGTGACTGCGTACCATGGTTCGTCGGGCAATTCGAAGAAAGCATACCGATTCGAATAGCATACCGCGTAAAAGTAATATTATCATCCAATGTCCCCATGGAAATATTGTCGAAAGAACAGTGGGCGATATTTCGCAATGCAATACAATGTCACGTGTGTGAGAAACCATTCACAGCAGAGGATACGTGCGTACGCTATTATTGTCACTTCACCGGCCGCTACCAAGGTCCAGCGCATTCAAATTGCAACTTAAATTACAAAAATTCATATTACATTCCAATCGTTTTCCATAATTTATCCGGCTACGATTCACATTT
>NW_022639622.1:291985-292309 GCF_010583005.1 Odontomachus brunneus | reverse complement strand
GGGCTACATTTCATAACGCGACGCAATGTCACGTGTGTGAGAAACCATTCACAGCAGACGATACGCGCGTACGCGATCATTGTCACTTCACCGGCCGCTACCGAGGTCCAGCACATTCAAATTGCAATTTAAATTACAAAAATTCATATTACATTCCAATCGTTTTCCACAATTTATCCGGTTACGATTCACATTTCATCATCAAGGAAATAGCATTTGAAGGTTTAACCGATGTGTTACCAATAACAAAAGAAAAATACATTTTGTTTACAAAGAACGTTCAAGATACGGCAGATAAATACAAAAATGTTGTAAAATGGCGTT
>NW_022639622.1:291449-291975 GCF_010583005.1 Odontomachus brunneus | reverse complement strand
CATTTGAAGGTTCAATCGATGTGCTACCGATAACAAAAGAAAAATACATTTCGTTTACAAAGAATGTTCAAGATACGGCAGATAAATACAAAAATATTGTAAAATTGCGTTTCATCGATTCGTGCAAATTTCTCAGCAGTAGTCTCGACAAATTGGCATCCTTTCTCACTAAAGACAAGTTGAAAATTGTACGGTCGGAATTTCCAAAATTATCCGTCGAAAAATTTAATTTATTGACGCGAGAGGGTGTCTTTCCATACGAATGCGTGGATTTCGTGAACAAGCTGCAGGACACATGTTTACCGCCGCGAGAATCGTTTTACAGTTCGTTGACGGGTGATACAGTATACGAGAGCGATTACGTGCACGCCGCGGAGATCTGGAAGCGGTTCTCCATTCGAACCTTGGTCGAATACAGCGACTTGTATTTAAAGACTGATGTCTTGTTATTGGCAGATATTTTTGAAAATTTCCGCGACAGCTGCATCACAAGTTATGGACTCGATCCCGCGCATTATTATACTCT
>NW_022639622.1:289650-291287 GCF_010583005.1 Odontomachus brunneus | reverse complement strand
AGTACATGCAGTCTTACGACCCGTCGAAACCATCGTCGTACTTAATGTATTTTGACGTAAACAATTTGTATGGATGGGCAATGTGTCAACCATTGCCTTACGCCGAGTTTCGATGGATCGACAACGTGTCAAACTTTGACGTATTCTCAGTCGCTGACGATTCGCCCACAGGATACATTCTCGAGGTCGACTTGGAGTATCCGCAAAATTTGCACGATGTGCACACTGACCTACCGTTTTGTCCTATGCGCGATAAGCCACCCGGCAAGCGTCAGGAGAAACTTCTCGCGACGTTATACGATAAGCAGCGTTATATTATCCACTACCGCAACCTGCAGCAGTGCACGCGCCACGGTCTTCGTATTACAAAGATTCACCGCGTGCTCCAATTCGCTCAATCTCCCTGGCTCCGCATTTATATCGAATGAAACACGCAATTTAGAACGCGTGCAACTAATGATTTTGAGAAAAATTTGTACAAATTGATGAACAATGCGGTATTCGGCAAAACGATGGAAAATGTTCGAAATCATGTCGATGTAAAACTAGTAACACATTGGGACGGTAGATACGGTGAAGAGGCAATGATCGCAAAACCAAATTTTCACAGTAGCAGTATTTTCGGAAAACTTAATCGTCATTGAATTGCGCAAACTCAAGGTGAAATTCAACAAGCCAATCTACGTGGATATGTGCATACTCGACATATCAAAGGTTTGCTTGTATGAATTTCATCACGAGTACATGTATCCTCTGTATCGCGACAAATGTAAAATAACGTACACTGACACAGACAGTCTTATTTACAACATCGAATGCGATGATGTATATGAGCACATGAAACGTGATATTGCAAGGTTTGATACGAGCGATTATCCCACTGACAACGCGTACGATATACCGCATGTAAATAAGAAGGTGCCTGGTTTAATGAAAGATGAAAACAACAGAGCGATCATAACGGAATTTATCGGACTTAGGGCAAAGATGTACGCTTTGCGAGTGGATGGCAGGAAAGACACGAAAAAGGCCAAAGGTGTCAAGAGTAATGTTGTAGCGCGAACGATATCTTTCGATGATTACGCACAGTTGTTGAGAGAGGAGATCGAAACGACTCGCCGTAAATCACGACGCCGTGCATACGATCAAAATTGTATGAAGTGTACACAGTGTCTGAGACGAAAATTGCTCTAAGTCCGTACGATGACAAACGATATATCATACCCGATTCGACTGAAACGTTACCATGGGGGCATTACAAAATATCATTATAAATAGAAAATAAATTGTATATTTTATGCGTAAAAGATGGCGGAAACATTTGCATATTAAAAAAAATAAAAAAATTTATTTTGCATATCAAATTTGAGTTAACCAACAGTTGACCATAAGATTTCCGTGGAGAAGAGATAACTGTCAGGTTGCACGTGCGACAGCAATAGGGCGCGTGATACATGACATTATTATTACTAATGAGCACGTTAGACTGTAAGATTCCCAGAAAAAAATGTAAGACAAAGTACTAATACAATGACCATAGAGGTATGCAAACTTTGCACAGCTGTTACAGTAACCCCCTCCAAAACAAGACACATTTATTAGAAAGAGATTGTGATGGACTATATAAGAGTCAACCA
>NW_022639622.1:286388-289640 GCF_010583005.1 Odontomachus brunneus | reverse complement strand
CCTCCAAAACAAGACACATTTATTAGAAAGAGATTGTAATGGACTATATAAGAGTCAACCAGAAGTCGGAGACAAATATTGTAAGTCGGTTTATGAGCACAAGTACTTATATGTTTGATAAAATGCTGAATGATATGAAATTTCGCAAATATCCAAAGAATGAGGAAGAAGTTATTTTACAACAAAGTCCCCCACGTAAGTTTTTTGTAAAATAGGTTGTAGAAAAATTCTGATTTTTTTATTTTTTATAATAATGAATCCAATTTTAGGAATTTGAGGAGGATGAAAGTGACATCGCCGACATCGATGAAGAGGAGGAGGAGGATGAGGATAATGATGATGATGATGATGATGATGATGATGATGATGATGATGATGATGATGATGATAATGAACAGTTGACCAATGGTAAGAGAGCACGCAACATTTATTATAATATAAGGTGTAGTAAAAAGAAATCCATTATTTTTCCAATAGATGACTTTAGTAATGTGTATCTCGCGTTGTATAAGTGCGATCGGTTTACGCTAGATGGCGTTAGAAAGATAAGATTTCGTACTAAAAAAATTTCTCAGACAGTTTTGTAATTGTTTAACTCAGTATTGTTTGAGCGCGCGTCAAAGATGGACACTAGCAAAGAGAAAATACGCCATATTTTACAGTTTTTCTTCGATAAAGGCGAAAACGCAAGCCAGGCGGCTGAAAATGTGAATAGTGTTTATGGTCCTGATATTATAACAGCCAATCACGCGCAATTTTGGTTTCGTCGATTCCGTTCCGGTAATTTTGATGTCAAAGATGCCTCACGCTCTGGAAGGCCAATTGTCGAAAATATCGATAAAATAATGGAAATCGTCGAGTCCGACCGTCATGTAAGCACTGTTTCGATTGCCCAGGAGCTAAACATTGCACAAAATACCGCTTGGAACCATTTGAATAAGGCTGGATACAAAAAGAAGCTCGATGTATGGGTGCCACACGAGTTAACGCAAAAAAACCTCATGGACCGAATTTCCATCTGCGAATCGCTGCTGAATCGCAACAAAATCGACCCATTTCTGCAGCGGATGGTGACTGGTGATGAAAAGTGGGTCACTTACGACAACGTCAAGCGAAAACGGTCGTGGTCGAAACGCGGTGAGCCGGCGCAAACGGTGGCCAAGCCAGGATTGACGGTCAGGAAGGCTTTGCTGTGTGTTTGGTGGGATTGGCAGGGAATCATCCACTATGAGCTGCTCCCCTACGGCCAAACTCTTAATTCGGACCTGTACTGTCAACAATTGGACCGTCTGAAGGAATCCATCGCCCAGAAGCGGCCAGCTTTGGCCGATAGGGGAGAAATTGTGTTCCATCAGGACAACGCCAGGCCACACACATCGATAGTGACTCGCCAGAAGCTCTGGGAGCTTGGTTGGGAGGTTCTTATGTATCCACCTTATAGTCCGGACCTGGCACCATGTGATTACCACCTGTTCCTGTCTATGGCGAATGATTTTGCTGGTGAAAAATTCGCCTCAAGAGAAACTTGTGAAAATCGACTGTCCCAGTTTTTTGCCAATAGAAACAAAGGTTTCTATGAGAGAGGCATAATGGAATTACCTTCAAAATGGTAACAAGTTATCGAACAAAACGGTACATATTTGACCTAAATTGGATCATTCTAACTATGCTAAATAAAGCCTTCAATTTCATGCAAAAATAATGGATTTCTTTTTACTACACCTTATAATTTACATCTGATTTAAAAATTGTTTACTGTATAGAAAAAAACGTTGAAATTTCTGTATAGAAAAGCGTTAAAATTAATCTTTAACTTTGATCAATCTTCAAATTTGATTTCAGAAGAGGAAAACAATATCGAAATTATCGACATTTCCGACAACGATGAGGAGGAAGAGGATGATAAAATAGAGGAGTAGGAGGATAATGAACAGTTGACCAATGGTAAGAGAGCACGCAATATTTATTATAATAATTTACATTAGATTTAAAAATTTTTTACTGTATAGAAAAAACGTTGAAATTTCTGTATAGAAAAGCGTTAAAATTAATCTTTAAATTTGATCAATCTTCAAATATGATTTCAGAAGAGAAAAACAATATCGAAATCATCGACATCTCCAACAACGATGAAGAGGAGGAGGAGGATGAAACAATCATTATCGATGATGGCGACAATAATATTGAAATCATCGACATCTCCGACAACGATGAGGCGGAGGAAGGTGACATCATTGTCATTAATTTAAATTGATATATTATTGATAAAATATTTATTTATAAAAAATATAATAATAAAAATATTCATAAAATATATAAAAAATGTGAAAACATTATAATAAACAATTATTTTTTACAACATAGTATCCTTGTGTATCCATGAGTTTTGCGAATTGTTGAATCCCAGCCATTTCACATAAACCTTATCACCTTTTCTGCGCAACACTTTTTCCACCAAGTACACGTTTGGATTGGCAACACGATGCAGTTCATACTCGTAGAAACCTCCGACTATAGGCTGTCTGCGAGAATTTTCGAGCAGATAAGTCACATGATTGGTCGCCCGCACCTTGACGATCTTAAACACCTCAGTAGTCCAATTGGGCGTGAAGCCTTTAGCAAAGACAATCTTGAACTTGCTCACGCGCACCGGATCGCCCACTTTGAATCTCGCCGGAGCTGTAATCTTTACGTTGCTGTAGACCGTATCGAGGAGTTTTTTAGCTATCGTAGGGGTCACATCGACAGGACGCATTCCGATGGTCCAGTGCTTGCGCTCGTTGTACTGCAACACGAGATGTGGTAGCGAGTCGATCCATCTGTAGGTTCCTTGTAATGTAAACATTTTCCACATGTCATTCTTCAGCGTACGATTGAATCATTCCACGACAGAAGCCTTCATAACTGAATACGTCGAATAATGATTGATGTTGTGTTTCTTTGCGAGTCTCTGCACATCGGTATTGTAAAATTCCTTCCCCCGGTCTGTTTGCAAATTTGTTGGACATCTTCCGCTGTCTCGAATTATCTTGCCGAACGCCTCGACCACCTCCTTTCCGCTCTTAGTCTTTAGCGGCATGACCCAAGCATGCTTGCTCAGCACATCGATAACGGTGAGTATGTAGTGGTAGCCACTGTTGAGCCGCGAATACGGACGCATCTCCACTACATCGGCCTGCCACAGATCATCGTATCCACGCACAATGACGCGTCTACGAGGAAAATGTCTTCTCGCAGGAGCATGCAACTCCT
>NW_022639622.1:279149-281390 GCF_010583005.1 Odontomachus brunneus | reverse complement strand
AGTCAAACTCGCCTTCACGTCCGAACCGGACTTAGTCGCTGTCAGGGACGCAGCTCACGCGAGCCAAGCTCGCTATCGCTACGCTGCCAGGACCGCAGCGCTTACGCAAACCGGGTTTGATACAAGTCTACTCACGACTTAACCGATCGTCGCATCCGCGACTCAACACGCAAGGACTCTTCGCTTCTCACCGCGACGAGACTTAGCATTCGTCACGCACACGGTACTATTAACGCACGTTTACAGTTACCTGCACGTCACCGTCAGGCTTCGACACGGCCGCGTCCACGATTCAGTGTTGCACTTGCGGGCAGGCTATTCCTACAAAACATCGCAGGTGCCGCGTGCGCGACTGATAAAGACGAATTCAGCTCGTCTGGCTATCATATCGGATTCAGCCTCTGTTGTTTCCTCGCCAACCAGAGCTGAATCTCATTGGACCAGTTCCGACACTCACGAAAGAAGACGGACTAGTGTCTCCATCCTCTGAGTGACTATCATCCTCCGAAAGGGGGATTCATTCCCAGCGCGGAAGCGCCGGGCAACTCCACGCGGGCTTTATACTGAGCCACGCAGTACGCTTATACACAAGAGCACTCTCGCACTTTCCTCACACCATCTGACGAGGCTCCTGAATAGGAGAGCACAACAGACTCACACAACTTAAGATAGCAGTCGACGGACGTTCGACGGCATTACGAACCAGCCGCTCCAGACCTCAGGCCGTTCGAAACAAATAATAATAATAATAATAATAATTTTATTTATAATTATTGTGTTATATGACATATAGTTAATAATAATATATAATATATCAATATAAATTAAGGATTATTTGAATATCACCCTAATTGATTTTTATCTTTACGATTTTTTGTTTTTACCGGTTTATTACCGTTTTTTACCGTTTCTTTACCGTTTTTTTACTGTTTTTTTTTTACCGTTCTTTATCGTTTTATTACCGTTCTTTTACCGTTTCTTTACCATGTTTTTTTACTGTTTTTTTACCGTTCTTTACAGTTTTTTACCGTTTCATTACCGTTCCTGTATCGTTTTTTTATTGTTTTATTGCCGTTTCTTTGCCGTTTTTTACCATTTCTTTGCCGTTCTTTACCATTTTTACCGTTTTTTTACCGTTCTTTACCGGTTTTAGCCGTTTCATTGCTGTTCTTTACTGTTTCATTCTCGTTTTTTACCGTTTCATTACCGTTCAGTATTACCGTCTTTACTGTTTTTTACCGTTTCATTACCGTTCTGTATTACCATTTTTCTTTACCGTTTTTCACAGTTTCTTTACCGTTTTTTACCGTTTCATTACCGTTTCATTGCTGTTCTTTACCGTTTTTACCGTTTAATTACCGTTCTTTACTGTTTCATTCCCGTTCTTTACGGTTTTTTTTACCGTTCTTTACCGTTTCTTTGCCGTTTTTTACCGTTTCTACCGTTTCATTACCGTTTTTACCGTTTTTCTACCGTTTCTTTACCGTTATTTACCGTTTTTTTTTACCGTTCTTTACCGTTTTATTAACGTTTCATTGCCGTTCTTCACCACAAATAGTCTTAAAATGTTATTCAGTCTTTTTGTGGAGCGCAGCGAGTGATGTATAACACGCAAACGCTTGCAAAATCTTGTCGCGGGGACACAGTGTACATGCTCATTAGTAATTAGAATATCATGTGTCACATTCTTTTTCTTGCGCATCTAATTGTCGAATGCATACGTTTGCAGAATATTAGAGTTTGCAGCTGTGACTACAAAAATCACGCTGCGAAATGCGCGAGCGGCGCGGGCGGCGCGGACGGCGCGGACGGCGCAAAATCGCCGCGGAAACCGCCGCAAAATCCGCCACGGAAACCGCCGCAAAATTCGCCGCAGATCGGTAAAATGATCTTTCGAAAGTAGATAGAAAAAATTATATAATATCGGTAATTACCAATCATCGGTATTATGTAAATATGACAGTAAAAATTATGTAAATATATATATGTTGGTAAAAATTAAGTAATTAAATGTTGGTATATAATATCGGTAATAAATTACCGATCGTTGGTATTATGTAAATATGCTGGTAAAAATTAAGTAATTAAATGTTGGTAAAAAATTAAATGTTGGTATATAATATCGGTAATAAATTACCGATCGTCGGTACTATCGGTATTGTGTAATTATATGTTGGTAAAAAATTATGTAATTAAATGTTATATAATATCGGTAAAAATTACCGACCATCGGTAACATCG
>NW_022639622.1:278829-279139 GCF_010583005.1 Odontomachus brunneus | reverse complement strand
AATTACCAATCGTCGGTACTATCGGTATTGTGTAATTATATGTTGGTAAAAAATTATGTAATTAAATGTTATATAATATCGGTAAAAATTACCGACCATCGGTAACATCGGTATGCCCCCCTCCCAATTACCGTTTATAACCCCTCCGCAATCTCCCCGTTGACGTCATACCCCCCCTCCGGTGACGTCATACCCCCCGTGACGTCATATCCCCCCGGTGACGTCATACTCCCGCCCACGGTACCCCCCCGCCCCTTACTCCCCTTCAGAGGATCTGGGTTAGAACCGGCCTAGCATACCTACTTATATA
>NW_022639622.1:276247-276639 GCF_010583005.1 Odontomachus brunneus | reverse complement strand
GAATTTCTTTTTTAATAACGATGAGAATAATGATCGGGAAATAGCACATCGAAGAAAACAACATCTCAAAATCAATAATTTCTTTGAAATTATTGTTCCTTTGTATTCATTAACAGGTAATGAAATTGCATGTATACTATTAATATTTTTGTTATGACGTTTATAGCAGTATTTCTATATTATTTTTTTATAGATTTCAAATCACATTTTCGTATTGAAAGAAATACTTTTGAACACTTGATACAAACTTTTGGAGCGGCTTTATTGGAAAATGATGATTCTCCAAAATTACCACCAGCTAAACAATTTGCTATTGCTTTATGGTTTTTTGGCAATCAAGAAGCTTACAGGTTAATAATTAAAACATTGGATTTTTCTTTTATTATTAAGAA
>NW_022639622.1:275637-276237 GCF_010583005.1 Odontomachus brunneus | reverse complement strand
AGTTTTTTGGCAATCAAGAAGCTTACAAGTTAATAATTAAAACATTGGATTTTTCTTTTATTATTAAGAACAAAAATATAATATTACATATGAAACCTCTAATTTTTTCCATTAAATATTAAATGTTAAGTTTGATATATATTTTTTATATTACATATTTTAATATGTAATATTTATATTAACTAATAATTATTTTAATATTATCTTCAATATTAAAATTTATGTCAAAGAAAAAATATAATAATAATAACAACGTGGTGTAACGACACTGTTTGAAATTATGTACTGAAAAAGAATTCAAACTGCTAACCCAGATAGCCAAACCTGTGCGAGCAGATTTTACGCAGAGTCTGTCAACAGTGTCTGTTGACAGAATGGCAACAGACTGCACACAGAAACTGTTTTAGCAGTCTCTGACGACAGATTGGTGACAGATTGCGCGCAGAGCCTGTCGACAGATTCTGACGACAGACTGACGGCAGATTGCGCGCAGATTCTGTTTCCTAGATAGGCTATTTAATTCTATTAAGGGCCATATGTACGTTTTTAAATGGGGCAGTTTCACATACACACTATGTAAAACTGCTGCAGGGAAGTCAA
>NW_022639622.1:274275-275627 GCF_010583005.1 Odontomachus brunneus | reverse complement strand
CTTGCAGAGATACAGTATACATACAGACAAAATTTATAAATAGTATTCGTTTTTTATATATGTTTTTGTAGTATACATTTTTAATTTATATTATTTTAAAATTTTATTTTTAAGTTTTTGTTTTTGCATTGAAAATGTTTTCTTATTTTAGATCCGTTGCAGATCGATTTGGAACGTCTAAAGACACTATATGGAGATGTGTTTTTAATGTCGCTTACACGCTAGAGCAACATGTTCAAAATTATATTAAATGCCACAAATTCAGGAGACATTAAATATACAAGAACAGTTTACTGCAATTAGTAATTTCCCAGGTGTGGTGGGCGTTATTGATGGTTGCCACATTCCTATTAGTGCTGCTATTGAACATCCAAATAATTACATTAATAGAAAAGGATTCCATTCTATATTATTGCAAGGAATTTGTAATCACTAAATGAAATTTATTGACGTGTTTACGGGAATTTGCGGCAGTGTACATGATGCTCGAGTTTGGCGATTAAGCGACATCAGAAATATGATAGAGCATGATGTAGGACGGTATTTTCCACAACAAGGTCATCTCTTGGCTGATTCTGCATACCCGTTATTGCATTATACAGGGTGTTCAAAAAGTCCCGGACCGGTGAAATATCTCGAAAACTAAGCATTTTAGAAAAAAATGTTTCAGATAAAAGTTGTGGCGTTTAAAAAGATGTATTTACTGATCACATCAGTTTGACCTTGGGTTGCGTAGCGAAGGTCAGGTCAAGGTCACATTAATTTTTTTAAATGGAACACCCCATTTTTCATTGCATATTCTTATAGCACATCTCGAGAGCTTTCCAAAACGCTATAATAAAATATTTTTTCGTTAAGAACTTTTCGAGTAATAACACTTGAAATTTCCAGCACTTTGACATAGAATACAAAATATCTCGTAAAATATTCATCTTTCGGTTATCTTGTCTTAATGCTTTTTTTGCGCAGAATAATGAGACAAATTAATTAGCTTAAAAAAAAAAACAAAAAATTTTTTACATAAATATATAAAAATCTTTTTGTGCTTTTTCACCGGTCCGGAACACCCTGTATGCTAACTCCATATCGTGACAATGGTCACTTGAATCATGTCCAACATAATTACAATACAAAATTATCAAGAACCCGTGTCATAATTGAAAGAACATTTGGAATACTAAAGGGACGATTCCGAAAACTGAAATATGTATATATGTATAATACAGATATGATACCACTAGTTATACTTGCATGTTGCATTTTGCATAATATTTGTATTGATATTGCGGATGAACCATTTGATATTTTTGAAATGGACAATATAAATAACAATGATAATTATGCAGTTATGA
>NW_022639622.1:272470-273311 GCF_010583005.1 Odontomachus brunneus | reverse complement strand
TCTTGCATTATAAGAAGTATTGATGGCTGCAGAATCATTTTCATTGTTGGATTCTGCAATTAGCTCTGGACTTGATTGTCTAATTCTAAATCCATGCGTACTAGAAGCAATTGATACAGGTGCTATTTCGGGTTGCTTATTAATGAATTCATCGATCATATCAAAATATTCCCAAGATTCTCTGTTTTTCCCAGTTTGATTATTAGAATCTCGTACATTTTTATACCTTCGTTTCAAATTTTTCCATTTAGTGTAACATTGTTCCTCGGTTACATTGTAATCTTTTTCCTTAAAATTATTTGCTATTCTTCTCCATATTGTTTTATGCATACAATTTTTATTATTTAATGATACCACATGGTTTCTAACATTTTCTATTAAAAATTTTGTAGTTTGCATTGTCCACTGATATTTAGAGTTTTCTGTAACAAAATAAAATTATTAAAATACTATAATAATGTTCTACTATGCCATATATAATAAAATTATTAAAATACTATAATAATGTTCTACTATGCCATATAATTACAGGGTGGGGAAAAAAGGTCGGTACCCCTGAATAACTCGAAAAATATAAGTTTTATAGAAAAATGTTCCAGACTAAAGTTGTAGGGCTTAAAAAGATATTTACTGATCTGTGCATTACACTTGTATTCTATCAACAAAGTTTTGCTGACAAGCAATGTGAGCAGATTGGTGGCAGAATATGCATTCGACAGGCAGGCTCTACTCAAAATCTATTTACGCAGGCTTCATTAGCTGGATTACACACAGAATACTTTGTATAATCTTATTTTGATTACTGCTATTTAGGAAATTGACAAGTATTTTTAAGATTATT
>NW_022639622.1:271204-272460 GCF_010583005.1 Odontomachus brunneus | reverse complement strand
ATTTGCGCAGACTTCATTAGCTGGATTACACACAGAATACTTTGTATAATCTTATTTTGATTACTGCTATTTAGGAAATTGACAAGTATTTTTAAGATTATTTATTTTTACATAAGCATTGAAGGATAATTTTAAGTTTGATATTTACATTGAATATAACAATTTAGAAATATTTTTATATATTAAAATTAACAGAATTTAAGATGCTTATGTCAAAGTAAATAATAATTAATACTATAAATAATACTAATAATAAAATAAACAATAATAAAACAATAAAATAATATGTAATTTTAAAATATATATACCAAATTGATTTTGCTCAATATTATTATCTTCATTCATCGTAATTATCTTTTTATCCTAGAATAAATAAATTTATTAAAAATATCGTTTCAATTAATTTAAATAAATGATTAAAAAAATAGGTTATGCCTTATTTGCTTTTTCTTCTACACTTTTATATCAATAAAACTATATTCAGCATTAATATATATTTATTACATAGAGCAACATTAATTATTACAACAATAAAAACGTACCTGCCTTGTTGTGTAATGATTTTTACAACTTTTTTCAATTCTATTATACTCGCACGATTCTATATCTATCGATCTGCCTGATCTAATCCGATCAATCCTGAGACAATACGGATTTCGGATCAGTCTAGGGAAATTTTTTGAAAGTTTCCATTGAGTGCCACTGCTCAGTCCGATCAGAGATCCGATTAGTTGTCGTAAACACCCCGTGTCACTTGCGGGAGCGGTGCACTTGGACACGGTGCATTTGGACACAGCCAATCACAGCACCGTGTGATTAGAGACATTTGTAGGGTCCCTTGGAACAGCGACTTGTGATTGGATTGTGTCCAATTGCCCCGTGTCCAACTGATATACACCCTCGCTTGCAGCTGTCAGCCGCGGTGACAGATCAGGTCGTGTTGCTCGCGCCATATGATTTGATATTTATAGTAATCCCAGCAAACACAATGTTACATGTATATGTATATAAAATATGTAAATATGTAAATAATAAATAAATTTATATGTTAAATGTTTTCCAGCTTCTAATGATTTTTTTACTGGAAACATCATAAATTTCCGTTGCTTACAGTTTTCGAAAATTTTGTTCGCAATAAGAAAAAGTTAAGGACAAACAGTAAGAGCTAGCACAAACATATATCAAATAGTCAATTTAGAAAAAAGGAAAAGTTTTTTTATTCACTGTCATCGTAATTTACTGCTTGAGAAGAATTC
>NW_022639622.1:268936-271194 GCF_010583005.1 Odontomachus brunneus | reverse complement strand
TTGCGTTCCGAAATTTACTGTCAGTACTGAAATTCTATAGTATACCTTTATAGAAATATCATACTAAGAATCATTGATAATTACTTATTTTCAGTATTAAAAATACTGAAAAATAAGTAATTATCAATGATTCTTAGTATGATATTTCTAGAAGGGTATGTGACATGAACTATAAATTTTCAGTACTGGAAGTGAATTTCGAAACGCAACCTTAGAAAAAAGGAAAAGTTCTTTTATTCACTGTCATCGTTATTTACTGCTTAAGGTTTACCACTTATATCGCAGGTCATAAAACTATTCACACAAGACAATGTTATCTTTTTCAAGATTGAGTTTTTGTCGAAGATATAATACATTCTAATCTCAAAGAATTCAGTATTCTGTATTTAGACGGAGAGCACATTTATGTTTGAGAAAAAAGGAATTCTTCTCAAGCAGTAAATCCCACAATGGCAGTAAATAAAAAAACTCTCCTTTTTTTCTAAATTGATTATTTGAAATATGTTACATGTAACATACATGTTAGTTATAATTTCTTACTCAACAAACAATATAACTGTTATATATGTTGTGCCCTCAATTAGGGTAAGCACAACCGGTAATTGGGATTCCGGTGCGAACGTGCAAACGGTTAGGATAATAAGGGAGTCTTATAACCTTGAGGAGTTTTTATAATAAAAATATATTATTGAACTTGTCTTCTTACAGTTTCCGATCACGTTCTATTACACTTCACATAGATACGTTTTAACTAATCCTTTACCGAGTAGGTTAATGTTATTATAATGCGAAACACTCTTATTACTCCCGAGTCAGCTGTCTCTCACTTGAGACATGTAACGTACGCCTCTATACTCGTCAGTATCTCTCTCTACTCTCTCTTCGCGTAGGTGGTCCAACTCTTTATATATCATTCATGAAATTAGGGAATTAGGTTACCGACCTAATTACCTAACAATTCAAAAGTGTAACGTGATGTTTCTGCAGCGCGTGCACTTTTGATTTATTTGCCGTATTTCGCAATGTTCGTTTATGCAATACATGCATTTCGGCTGAAACGTCTTTTAGCGTTTCAACATGTTTTGTCCTACATAACATATAATATATGTGTTATATAACAGTTACATTGTTAAATAGGAAATTACAACTAACATGTATGTTATATGTAACATTGTGTTTGCTGGGAATATAATTTGTAAAAACGAGTATTGTAATATAAATTGTAAATAGTACAACGAAATGGCTAAAGTAGCGCGCGCGAAGCGCGCGCTATGTGGTGTTCTAGTATATGTAAAAGTGCAATATTTCAGTAATATTTCTGTAATATTTCATTGTGATATGTAATATTACCACTATATTGCAATATCACTGCAATATTTCTGCAATATTACGTGCTGTGTGGAAAATAATTAACTTCGCTGAATGACGTCTTCAGTAAATCATTGTCAGACAATTTATAGTGTATTATAGTGTATTATAATCAGGGTTAGGAAGTAACGCGTTACTTGTAACAACGTTACTATTTTGTTACTTTTTTTTTGTAACGATTTGGTAACGCCGTTACTTTTTTGTATCAGAAACGAAAAAATAACGGCGTTACATTTTCATTAGTAACGAATAACGAAATTCATCGTTACTTGTATCGTTACTTTTTTACTATAGTGACTTTTGTACACAGAACGCGGCAACACTTGCCACGCGACGAAAGTTTGCACACGATAAACAATTAATATGTTTTTCGTAAAGCCCATTCTACAATAAGTAATAAATCTTAAGTCATAACAAAATTGATCAATCATAGTCGACTATTAGAAGAATAATCCACTGTAATTGGTCAATTTTATTGCAACTTAAAACTTATTGCTTATTGTAGAAAGCCTCTAAAGCGTGGTCTACAATGAGAACTTAAGCCTTAAAATTTAAGCCTTAAAACTTAAGCCTTAAAATTTAAGCTTTAAACTCTAAGCCGTAAGAAATTGATCAGTTACAGTCAATTATTTTTCTTATAATTGACTGTGATTAGTCAACTTCTTACGGCTTAGGACTTAAAGCTTAAATTTTATGTCTTAAGTTCTTATTGTAGACCACGCTTAACCCTTTGCGACATACATTTCTCTATCAAATTAATTTCACAGATAAATGTACCTTTAGGGGTTTTTGGTAATCGCTGATTACGAATCCGAAGCCAGATTTTCAAAATTTAAAATGGCGGATCCAATATGGCGGACGAATTTTATAAAATTATAGTATTTGTATGG
>NW_022639622.1:268463-268926 GCF_010583005.1 Odontomachus brunneus | reverse complement strand
TGGCTAAAGTAGCGCGCGCGAAGCGCGCGCTATGTGGTGTTCTAGTATATGTAAAAGTGCAATATTTCAGTAATATTTCTGTAATATTTCATTGTGATATGTAATATTACCACTATATTGCAATATCACTGCAATATTTCTGCAATATTACGTGCTGTGTGGAAAATAATTAACTTCGCTGAATGACGTCTTCAGTAAATCATTGTCAGACAATTTATAGTGTATTATAGTGTATTATAATCAGGGTTAGGAAGTAACGCGTTACTTGTAACAACGTTACTATTTTGTTACTTTTTTTTTGTAACGATTTGGTAACGCCGTTACTTTTTTGTATCAGAAACGAAAAAATAACGGCGTTACATTTTCATTAGTAACGAATAACGAAATTCATCGTTACTTGTATCGTTACTTTTTTACTATAGTGACTTTTGTACACAGAACGCGGCAACACTTGCCACGCGAC
>NW_022639622.1:265365-267349 GCF_010583005.1 Odontomachus brunneus | reverse complement strand
ATTTTCAAAATTTAAAATGGCGGATCCAATATGGCGGACGAATTTTATAAAATTATAGTATTTGTATGGAACCTAATATCTAGTGTTTTTTGGTTCACTGATTATGAATCTGATCTCAGATTGTCGAAATTCAAAATGACGAATCCAAAATGGTGGGCAAACACGTTAAAAAGTGGATAAAATATCATGAAAATCATTACTCGACGGTTTTTAGGGTCGTTAATTACGAATCAAATATCAAATTTTCAAAATTCAAAATGTTTGATCCAATACAGAAGATCAAGAAATAAAAGAATGTGTTTTAGGTTTTTAAAATTAGTTGCCGGAGATCTTTTTGGCAGCTGATTACGAATCTAAAATCAAGAGTAAATTGTTTGATCCAATGTAGTGTACCAAAAATGAGTCTTTTCAAAAGGTAGAAAATATTCTCTCGCTAAAATCTCGTTTTAGCGTTACCCAGAGCTAACGATGCTAATTTTGAAAATTTGATCAGCGACCCAAAAAAAAACACTAGATACTAGGTTTCATACAAATACTATAATTTTCTAAAATTTGCCCGCCATTGGATCCGCCATTTTAAATTTTGAAAATCTGATTCCGGATTCGTAATTAGCGACCCAAGAAACCCTTAAATACCAAGTTTCATAGAAATCTGATAATTTTTTAAAAATTCGTCCGTCATATTGAATCCGCCATTTTGAATTTTGAAAATCTGACTCTGGATTCGTAATCAGCGACCCCAAAAACCCCTTAGACCTTATTTTCAGCTTATTAATTATTGTTGGTTAGTTACAATTACATTTATTGTATAAAAAAGCAGTATTTTTGTAGTTTGTTTATTTATAAAATACATTTCCTCAACAATAAGAATGTTTTCAAAATTTTTTAATGACAACTGATGTTCTACATAACTGATAATGTGCTTTTTACTGTACAGATGTGTTAAAAACTATGTAAAAAATATAAAAACTAAGGGCAAAAAAGTGTCCAGTATACGGCACACTATGCCGGAAAGGGTTAAGGGACGCCGCACATGAATTGATATAACAGTAACGTACCGTAAGAATTGACCAATCACTTTGAGTATCGTCGAACCGTAAGGTCGCCATTTTTGTGAATACTCGATTGTAATTGGTCCATTTTTACGGTACGTTTTACGTTACTGTTATGTCAATTCGTGTGCGGCGCCCCTTAACCTTTAGGAATCTGACCTCAGATTGTCGAAATTCAAAATGGCTCGCAATCGCAAGATCGCAAGGAAATTGACCAATCATAATTGATTATTCTTCGATCGCAAGAAGAACAATCGACTATGATTAGTCAATTTCTTTACGACCTTGCGATTTGCGACTAATGTAGAATGAGTTTTATGTCGTTATACAAGAATGTGTGCTTTCCGCTTAAATATCTTATATTTTGTCTTTATATATGTATAATTTATGTACTGTCTCTCTTACTATTCGTTTTATAAGCCGATTTTAACTTTTTTTTTACAAAAGTAACGGAAAGTAACGATTTTTTATCGTTACTTTTCAAATAACGGTAACGCGTTACTTTTTAGAATCAGTAACGAGTAACGGTAACGAGTTACTTTTTACCGCAAGTAACGGTAACGGTAACGCGTTACTTTTAAAAAGTAACTTTCCCAACCCTGATTATAATATAGTATAGTGATTTGATATTTGAAACAAATAAATGAATTACTTATTTTTTATGTAAAAAAGGTTTTATTTCTATTCTTACAATATAAAATAGTTATATAATTCTTTAATACTAATCATGTTAATAAAGAATGTATACTATATATTTACGAAATGTGAATTTCAACATTATTTTATTTTATGATTGCTATAAATTAAATGACGTTTATATATATTTTCTTCGAATTGATAATTACATAAAAAATATATTAAACATTTTCTTTTATTTTATATTTTTAATGCAATTATATATCTTCTAAGAATTTTATTATTATTATAATTCT
>NW_022639622.1:265145-265355 GCF_010583005.1 Odontomachus brunneus | reverse complement strand
AATATAATAAAATAGTAATATAGTAAAATAGTTATATAATTCTTTAATACTAATCATGTTAATAAAGTATGTATACTATATAATTTACGAAATGTGAATTTCAACTTTATTTTATTTTATGATTGCTATAAATTAAATGACGTTTATATATATATATATATATATATATATATATATATATATATATATATATATATATATATATATATA
>NW_022639622.1:264803-265067 GCF_010583005.1 Odontomachus brunneus | reverse complement strand
CTTATTGCTTATTGTAGAAAGCCTCTAAAGCGTGGTCTACAATGAGAACTTAAGCCTTAAAATTTAAGCCTTAAAACTTAAGCCTTAAAATTTAAGCAATAAGACATAGCGAGTCTATGTCTTGTAGCTATGGGCGGAGGGATGCGGCGAGATACGATTCGCGAGTGTCGCGGTCGCACGTCGGCCGAAGGCATCTTTCTTTCCGCTGCCGCTTTCTGTACGCTGATTTGTTGAGACAAAATAATTAATTTCTCAAAAACTATT
>NW_022639622.1:261782-263561 GCF_010583005.1 Odontomachus brunneus | reverse complement strand
AGTACAGTATTTTATTAATATAATAGAAAAATGTCATTATCTGTTGTTTTATTGCAGTAATTTTCTATACATTCCTTGGTAGAAAATTAATTTCGAATTATCGTACCAGTCTCTCTTACATTATTTATACGCTAAACGGTTTCGTCTATATTTTGCGGCTTAAAAGGCGAACAAACTATAATATTTTTCTTCCTTAAACTTTAAATGGACAATACAAAGCGCTTTTTATCAAGTGAGGAATTGGCGTAGTGTCTAAGGCGACGGACGATTATCCAAAAGATGTCTTCAGTTCAAGTTCGAATCTCACTAGAGAAAATATTAAAAATTATGACAAAATAATGTAGAAAAATTTTTTTTGTCATAGTATTTTATGAGTATTTATGAGAAAGCGCTTATTCTATAAGTAATTATGAAAAATTATGAGAAAATTTAATTGAAGAACCTACGAAACGACAGGATCTGCGCGCAATCTGCAGCCAATCTGCCGTCATAGTCTGTCGACAGGCTCTGCGCGCAATCTGCCGCCAGTCTGTCGTCAGAGTCTGTTCGCAGACCCTGTCAACAGTCTGGCGGCAGATTGGGGACGCAGATGTCTATGGATCTGTCGACAGATCCTGCTCGGATTCGACAGATCCTGTCGACAGTCTGACGTCAGTCTGCGCGCAGATTGCTTACTGGATATATATATATATATATATATATATATATATGCATATAAAATTGCATGTAATAATATATAATACACACATAAAAAAACAATTATTATAATAATAAAATTCTTAGAAGCTATGGATCAACTTTTTGCTGTGATTGTACAGCAGCTATCTCTCTCGGCTACGCGGCAGTGCTGCTGGCGCCCATTCCAGTTGTATTATAGTTCAATGTTCATACCTTGGTACCTTGGGTGAAAAGACAATAAGGAAAAGTTTTGGGCCTTCCGCTTTTCTGCTTTTTCAACGTACGGGAAGAAATGAATCAATTCGCGGAACGCGGAAATCTAGTAAGATTTTGTCTTCCACGTTTTCGCGTTCCGTGCTTCATGTAATGGCACCCTGAGTAGCAAGCCGTAAGAATTAACCAATCATAGACGATTATTTTTATAATAATCGACTACGATTGGCCAATTCTTACGGCTTACTTCTTACTCCAAGCTTAGGGCCATTGCACATAGAAAAACTTAAGCAGTAAAGCCCATTCTACAATTGTGTCAACGTGGTTGTAAGTGATTACGACAACCAATCAGAATAAAGCAATCAGTGAATAAAACATTCAAATTGGTTGACTCTTACGTTCACGACTACGCTTACCCAATTGTAGAATGGGCTTAAGACGTAAGCAGTAAGCAAATTGACCAATCACAGTCGTTGATTCTTGAACTGTAAAGCGTCTTCTACAATGGCAGTAGGAGTAGTAGTAAGAAATAAGCAGTAAGTAAATAGACCAATCACAATCGATTATTTTTGAAGCGTGAGAATGGAATTGGTCAATTTGCTTACTGCTTATTTCTTACTACTACTCCTACTGCCATTGTAGAAGACGCTTAAAGCTGGCCGCACACACTTTTCGTAACAGTAACCGTAAGACGTAACGTAAGAATTGACCAATTATGATCGAATATTCATGAACATGGCGACCTTACGTTTCGACAATTCTCGACATGATTGGTCAATTCTTACGTTACGTCTTACGGTTACTGTTACGAAAAGTGTGTGTGGCCAGCTTTAAGCGTCTTCTACAATGGCAGTAGGAGTAGTAGTAAGAAATAAGCAGTAAGCAAAT
>NW_022639622.1:259939-261731 GCF_010583005.1 Odontomachus brunneus | reverse complement strand
CTTACTGCTTATTTCTTACTACTACTCCTACTGCCATTGTAGAAGACGCTTTAGGGCCGTGGCACACAGAAAAACTTAAACAGTAAGCAAATTGACCAATTACAGTCGTTGATTCTTGGACTGTAAAGCTGTCCACACACACTTTTCGTAACAGTAACCGTAATGGCTCCTGCACACAGGATACGGTAATGCTTGCCGCACGGCGGAAGTTCGCGCGATAGCCAATCAATATATTGTTTTTCCGTAAGAGCTAGAAGATTATTACGAAAAGCAGCATATTGATTGGTTGTCGCGCGAACTTCTGCCGCGCGGCAAGCATTACCGCGTCCTGTGTGCAGGAGCCATAAGACGTAATCTAATAGCGAATTCGGTAGCTTACACTAGTGCGCACTGAGTGCGCATTAAGGCTTGTTTACAGTACATTCTTATATTTAAGATCGTGTCTTAAATACATATTTAAAAACATTTTAACTAATAAAATGATTCGTGCGGATGTTATACATATCATATTATGGTTAAAAATATTTGAGAATTTATTTGAGAATTATTTAAGACAATCTTTAAATATAATAACATACTATGAACAAGCCTTAGTGCGCACTCAGTGCACACTAGTGCAAGCAACCGAATTCGCTATAAGAATTGAGCAATTACGATCGAGTTTTCATAAACATGGCGACCTTACGTTTCGATGATTCTCAACATGATTGATCAATTCTTATGTTACGTCTTATGGTTTCTGCGCACAAAACGCGGTAATGCTTGCCGCGCAGCGGAAGTTTGCGCGACAGCTAATCAATATGTTGCTTTCCATAATAACCTTCTAGCTCTTACGGAAAAATAACACATTGATTGGCTGTCGCGCGGACTTCCACCACACGGCAAGAATTACCGCGTCCCGTGTGCAGGAACCATTAAGGCTAAATCACCCTAGCGATTGGCGATTGATGATTGACGATTGAAGATTGGAACTTGACCAATTGGAACAAAGCAAGCTAAGGTTGAAGCTCGTTGATTCGTCAAAATCAAATCTTCAATCGTTAATCATCAATCGTCAATTGCTAGTGTGATTTGGCCTTTACGATTACTGTTACGAAAAGTGTGTGTGGCCAGCTTAAAGCTGGTGGCACATAGAAAAACTTAAGCAGTAAGGCGTAAGCAATAAGCAAATTGACCAATCACAGTTATTAATTTTTCTTACGGTCCAAGAATTAACGACTGTGATTGGACAATTTGCTTACTGCTTACGTCTTACTGCTTATGGGTGCTTTCCACTGTGTTACACAAAACCAGTTTATTGGTTGCATATTATCTTACAAGATATTTTAGATAATATGTGACCAATAAACTGGTTTTGTGTACGTGTGTGTCAAGATGTGTTAAGCAATTGGAAAGCACTCTATGTTTTTCTATGTGCCACCAGCTTAAGAAGAATCAATGACTGTGATTGGTCAATTTGCTTGCTGCTTACATTTTATTGCTTAAGTTTTTTTGTGTGCCACTAGCCTAAACGATTTGTTATTTAGTCTCATTGTTTACATGTTTTATATTTTTTCATTTTTTCACATTCAAAATATTAATAGGTATGTTCCTTTTAGCTGAACTGACTGTAGTTCAAGTAGTGTTATGGTAGGAGGTCCTACATCTAAATGTAAAATATGTCAATTTCTTTTATAATAAAAATAACCCAATTGTATTATTATGCACACACACACACACACACACACACACACACACACACACACACACACACACACACACACACACACACACACACACACACACACACACA
>NW_022639622.1:255832-259774 GCF_010583005.1 Odontomachus brunneus | reverse complement strand
CACACACACACACACACACACACACACACACACACACACACACACATACACATACATATACACACACATACATATATTATATATGTAAATACATACCTTCTAAAGAAGTAAATATTTCAGATATTCTAAATAAATTTATTAATAAGTTCGTATGTTTTCTCTGTAGATATACGAAAATGCATAATAAAATCAATATTATTATAACAATATTATTATATTACAATGGCTTGATTTACATCGTGCACTTGATACGCATACTAAATAGTAATTTTTTATTAGATAATCTTAATATCGAAGATATACATAAACGGTATATTAAGGTGATATAATACTCATTAACAAAACATATTGTATTGATTGAATGCATCGCCATTGATATCCATTGTCGATATTAAGATTATCTAATAGAAAGTTACTATTTAGTACGCATATCAAGTGCACGATGTAAACCAGGTCAATATTTTCCATGTAATATGGTATCTTTACATGTTCTATTCTTTGAACAAGTCCAAAAACTGGATGAAGGATTTGTAAATTGTTATAATCTAAAATACTGTTATTAAGTTATATTTTCTTGAGATTTTTATCTTATTAGCATTAATCAATTTGCCATATGAAATAATATATTACCATTATCCTCATCATTCAAAGGTTCTAAATGATAAAATGGTAGTAGACGTGATGTGAAAAAATCTTCATAAGAAGAATCAATTGCATTATAACCATTTCAGGGTACGTTCAGATTCCCTACTCGGGTGCACTCTAATACTAGAAGTGCTATAGTATATGTAACATATACTATAGTGTTTCTAGTAATAGAGTGCACCCGGGTAGGGAATCTGAACGCACCCTCAAATGTGTGGTGCGCCATGTTTATCACTGCACTATTGCGTTCTTTTAAGGCTGCGTTCAGATTCCCCACCCGGGTGTATTCTATTACTAGAAGTGCTATAGTATATGTCATATATACTATAGTGTTTCTAGTAATAGAGTGCACCCGGATGAGGAATCTGAACGCACCCTAAGCTGGTGGCACATAGAAAAACTTAAGCAGTAAGACGTAAGCAGTAAGCGAATTAGCCAATCACAGTCGTTGATTCTTAGACCGTAAAAAGAATCAACGACTGTGATTGGTCAATTTGTTTATTGCTTACGTCTTACTGCTTAAATTTTTCTGTGTGCCACAGCCCTTAACCTCTCTGTACTTTTGTACCAGTGCAACACTTTACTGTCCTTGTGGCGGTTTGTGCCACGTGTCACGTTCGTGCGTGAGTCTTTCGCGCACCGCTCGAGTCTTGGATTTTTTACTCTAGGTGCCAGGATATCTATTAGAAGATCGATCGAACGTGAACCGACGATATAACAGATAATACAGTTTATTACAATCACAACTTGAAGTTATTATTGATACAATCACAGATTCTTTATCACACGAAAAATACTTGTTAGAGATCTATCACACCCTTGTATTTTCTTGACAGTCTCCTTTGTCCTGAGTTCTGTCCGTCGTTAAGAACAGTCTCTCTTTTGGTGGGAGGCGTCGTCTAGGGACCCGGCCGCTCTCCTCGTGATTGAACAAGTTGCTGCCACATCCTTACTAGGGGGTCGATTGTGTATCTCAAAACAGAGTGGAAATGATAAAAGTGAGCAAATTTACTAGAATATTTGTAATTTCATTGGCCAATGCCTAGTGAATTTGTTCACTTTTGTAATTTTCACTCCGTTTCGAGATACACAATCGACCCCCAGTTCCGGTTCAGTCCCAGTACAGCACTAGTTCAGTTCAGCTAAAAAGAACAAACCTAATATTTGCACTAGTGCAAAAGTTTAGTTGCTTGAGCAATGGCGTAGAGCCACTTAAGTCAAGGTGCGCTCAACCAATAATTGAAGTCTGAAGTCTGAAAGTTTAGTTGCAAAGAGATAACCTAGTAGGACCAGTGGAATTTTATTGTATTTACTGATATACTTTAGTTTGTGTTTTGATAAAAAAATGGATAAATTTGATACAGAAGTTTGTGGTTTTTTATATGTTAAATCGATAGGACATAGATATATCGCGCAAAAGATAAGAAAAAAGCCTTTGGTATCAACAAAAGTTTGGAAACGACTTTGGTGTTCTATAAAGATATTAGGATCTGGACTTGGTATACAAATACAATTTAATAGCAAACTTAGTAGTAGCAGTAGTACTTTGAAACAAAGAGAAAAATATAATTCTGTAATAATACCACTAACTGCCATCATATATCGCATTCATTCCAAAACAAAGCAATTTGCTTTTGCTATATCACAAGGAAAAGATAGAAAACTGTTATTGTCGTTGTCTGCTAATTCAGAAACTGAAACACAACATTGGATGAAGAATATCAGAAACCTCTTAAATCCTAAGAGAGATTGTTGCACAAAGAAATCATATAATATATCCATGGTTGATAATGCACATTCGAAGGCAGCAGGATTGCTTGGTTAGTATAATGTATACATTGTTTAAAAGTATTATGACAATTAAAGTTTATGTTTAATTTTAAATATTTTCCCCAAAGGTTTATATGGAAATTTAACTGCTACTGAAACAGGAATATTGATTAAAGATCCTCATAAGGATGAAATAATTAAATTTTTTGAATGGAAAGAATTTTGTCAATTTCATTTAATGACAGCAGGTCGTCCAGAAGATGTAAAACGTATTTGTGTAATACATACAACTAAAGAATTTTGCTGTGGTATTGGAGAACTCTATTTATTTTGTCTTAATGCTAATAAGTTATTACAAGATTTAGTAACACAGGGTCGTGGTCCAAAATATAGACAAAAGTTTTTGAATCTCAATAATGAAATCTGTGAAATATCAAAATATAATGAACTTACTAGCCCTCTTTCACAAGAAAGTAATTCGCTATGTTTATTGGATGTAGGGACAGATTGGTATGTGTAGTATTTTATATATATATATATATATATATATATATATATATATATATATATATATACATATAACGATTATACATAGAGAAGGTGTTCTATTTTATTTTTAATATTTAAATATCTTGGAAAGGTAGTAAAAAAAAAATGTTTCAAATAAAAGTATAATATTTCTCAAAAGATAGCAGTACCATTATTTAAGCAGCATATAAGTTGGTCAATTGTTGGTTATTATAGATTTTACACTAGCTTTTATAAATTTAATATTGGCTCAATGCGTTGTTGCTAGGGTATGTGGTAAGTATTAAAAAGAAAATTCTCACTAAATTTTTTTATTTAAAATATATTGCAAGAAAGATCCATTGAAAATAAATTCTAGAACCAAATAGAAGATGTCATTGATTGATAAAATACAAAATAAAATTTGAAAATTTAATACTTTAAAGCATTATAAAATACTATTGTGAACAGTATTACTCTGTTTTTTTTTATCTGCACTGGTTTAGTGGTGCAGAAGCGATTCACTAATGCAGCTAAAAGAACAGACCATATGTTTGTCCTTGATAATTACATCAAGTGCTTTCTGGATGTAGTGTAGTTTTCTTCACTTCCCTTCTCTCTCTATCAAGTATAATCAGCGACTCATGTATTCTTTTCCTATTTAATTATCCATACTTAATTATATTTTTTATGTTGTGAAGTTTTCTCTTTATAGTGAATCTTGTCAGTAAAATATACATATATATATATATATATATATATATATATATATATATATTGTTTATAGTAAATTGTTTATAGTATATATTGTATATATTGTTTATAGTAAATTGTTTATAGTATATATATATATTATTTATAGTAAATATATATATATATATATATATATATATATATATTGTTTATAGTAAATTGTTTATAGTATATATTGTATATATTGTTTATAGTAAATTGTTTATAGTATATATATATATTATTTATAGTAAATATATATATATATATATATATATATATATATAT
>NW_022639622.1:255083-255385 GCF_010583005.1 Odontomachus brunneus | reverse complement strand
ACTGTATTGGGTCCATAAACAGCACAAATTTTTTTGGCCGCCTGCTCCGCCTTTTCACCTTGGTCGTAGTGGTACTGAAGAATGTATCGAATTTTCTTTTCTTTTACTTCCATTTTGGAACGCTGTAACACACAACTGGCTTGACCAAACACAAAACTGTCACAGAATTTTATTTGAAGAGTAATGTCATCTTTAAATCGCCGTATAGTATGACCCGATGCGATGTATACATCGTGAGATATGGCTCACTAAAGACATCTAGCGGAAAACGCTCAGAACTTTTTACTTCACCTAATATAATA
>NW_022639622.1:252636-254223 GCF_010583005.1 Odontomachus brunneus | reverse complement strand
TATATATATATATATATATATATATATATATATATTGTTTATAGTAAATTGTTTATAGTATATATTGTATATATTGTTTATAGTAAATTGTTTATAGTATATATATATATTATTTATAGTAAATATATATATATATATATATATATATATATATATTGTTTATAGTAAATTAATTTAGAGGTAGAATTGATATCAATTGTTATTGTATGATTGTTTTATGTTATTCTATGTTTATAATTATTCTATGAATATTTTTTGTTTTATAACTACATAGAATGTAATGAGACATTAAAAGTTGTATATAAAAATTATGTTATAAGTATGTGTGAAAAAATAAGAGTAATTATAACTTACGAGAAATGACTAATCAATTTTAAATCAATTTTTGGATAATATACATTCAACAGATGTATGATGTTACTCAAATATATAAAATAAGAATGTGACTGTTAGTTGTATAAATCAACTTCTATAAGTATGATATGGAACAAGTAAGTAAAATGAAAAGAGAATTTATCTGGAATGTATACTAAAAGAATAAAATTTAAAAAAAATTAATAAAATCCCTATACAAGATTTAAGTTTATATGTGTGTTGCAAAATTTGTAAAAAAAAAAACATTTTAACGATTCAAACTGAAAATGTTGCATAAACGTCTTTACTAATTTCTTCAGGATCTGTTATTACATAATAGACTCATCAATCTAGCAAGGCAAAAGATTTCATTAACAATAAAATATTTTTGATATTCAAATGTAATACATGCAATAAAATAGTTTCTATAGTCGCACATTCAAAGCACTTTAGACATTATCAGGAATAGATAAATAAATGAAACTTATTGCTGATAATATAACAACTATTCTATGAAAAAATCTAAACAGTCTGGTTAAAAGATGAGCAGTAGATTAACTTTTATTGTTACATTTTCTTTGATGTTCTTTTGAATATTTTAACACATTGAAATTATTTTCGTCCACGCTTATTTAAATTCTGTAAAAGTACTAATAAAATTTGCAAAAAATTATAAATATACGTTTAAATCTATAGAATATATTAAAAAAAAAAAAAAAATATATATATATATACAATGAATCCTATACACACACACACACACACACACACATATACATATATATATATATATATATATATATATATATATATATATATATATAAGGTGAAGTAAAAAGTTCTGAGCGTTTTTTCGCTTTATTTCGACGATGAAATTAACATAGTTAGGATTATCCGATTTCGATCAAATATGCGCCGTTTTGTTCGATAACTTTTGTCCATTTTGAAGGCAATTTCATAATTCCGCGATTGAAGAAGTATTCGTCCCTATTGGTAAAAAACTTGACCAGCTCATTTTTACAAGCCCCTTTTGAGGCCAATTTTGTACCATCAAGAAAATTTTGCAAATGCTTGAAAAGGTGATAATCGCTTGGTGCCAAGTCTGGACTATACGGCGGGTGCAATAGAACCTCCCATCCAAGCTCTCGGAGCTTCTGGCGCGTCGTTAATGATGTGTGCGGCCTGGCGTTGTCTTGATGGAACACAACACTCTTCCTATTGGCCAATTCTGGC
>NW_022639622.1:249052-252560 GCF_010583005.1 Odontomachus brunneus | reverse complement strand
TTATTACTCGAAAAGTTCTTAACGAAAAAATATTTTATTATAGCGTTTTGGAAAGCTCTCGAGATGTGCATATAAGAATATGCAATGAAAAATGGGGTGTTCCATTTAAAAAAATTAAGGTGACCTTGACCTGACCTTCGCTACGCAACCCAAGGTCAAACTGATGTGATCAGTAAATACATCTTTTTAAACGCCACAACTTTTGTCTGAAACATTTTTTTGTAAAACTCATATTTTTCCTGATATTCGGGCGTCCCGGTACTTTCCGAACACCCTGTATATATATATATGTATATATATGTGTGTATATATATACATATATATATATATATATTTATATATATATATATATGTGGGATTTATTGTAACGGTTCGGATTTTTTAGACACTTCCGATGTTTAAAGAAAAATTAGCAAGATAAATTTTTAACTGCTCCATGCAGACTATAACTTGCAATAACAAAAGGTAATAAAAATATTTTTTTTTATAAAGAAATCAAGATTACCTTGAATTTTTGAAATGGCATTGTGCATTTTTTTTTACATAATATCCTAGAGGATTTTTCGATGAATTTAACGCACTATCACAAATGTTACTTTTATTAACAACAATAGTAAAACAATAGAAAACCTTCAACTTATGGAAACAAATGTTCAAATTGCTTACCTTTTTTACAATACAAAATTCTGTTTTTTTTTTAACAAATTTCTGTGTATAGCATCTATTATATTATTTGAATCTAAATTTGCACGAGCTGTAATTATCTTTTCTCGAAGATCTTGAGCATTATTAATTAGTTTGATACACAAGAGCTTTCAGATATTCCTATAAGAAAAAATCCATCGGACATAAATTTGAAGAACAAGACGGCCGTCGCGTTGATCCATGTATACTTATAACACGATTTCTAAAAGTATTCTAAAGATAACTGTGAGATCCGTAATTTATTTATAATGTATTGTTATTTAAAATAATGTTGCACATTTAATAATAAATATTAACAAAAATAACATTTATGATGGTGCATTGAATTCATCTGAAAATCATCTACAATATTATGTAAAAGAAAATGAATGGTGCCATTTAAAAAAATTTAAGGTAACTTGATTTTTTTATAAAAAAAACTCATTTTAACTTTTATTATTGCAAGTTGTATTCTGCATGAAGCAGTTGAAGATTTACCTTGCAACCTTTTCCTTAAACCGTTGAAAATATCTAAAAAATTGTGCGTATTATTATATTGAACATTCTATATAACAATTATATAATATTTATATTAGTTATATATTTTAGTGACATTATATTTCTATAGTTCTATCGTTTGAGTGGAAATTACAACTAACGTGTATGTTATATGTAACGAACTTGTTATATTGTATATTATATTTTGTTACATTACGATTATGTAACTATTATATTATTGTATTTGCTGGGTGATAAGTTTACATAAATAAAAATACATAAAAATTCATACCTTTTCCGAGAATGACTTTAAGAAAAACTAAGGGCAACTTTAGGACAGGGTTCGGAACAATTTGCCAATTTCGGCAGATTCTCGATTCTCGGGAGCTACGCCTTCTATCTCTCTCTTGCCGCGCGGCGGGCCTAGAAAGTGACGGTCGTGCCTCTAAACTTGGAGCCGCGACTGGCCGCGATCGTCACTTGCGTAGCCCGCCGCGCGGCAAGAAGGAGATAGAAGGCGTAGTTTCCGAGAATTGGCCGAAATTGGCAAACTGTTCCGAGTCCGAGGATATTCTAGTCAATATTTCATTTTAAAAAATTATTTTCTTGATATTACATATTTTAATTTGCTAAAAAGTATAATTATTTAAATATATGAGAATACATAATTTTTTTTCAATTGGGGCGAATAAAATAATTTATTTAATCATTTAATAATTTCAAGTTTTTGCGATATTAATCTATTATAATATGGATTTTACACGCACACACAGACACACACACACACACACACAGATACTGCTCGATAGTAAGCGCGCTTGCCTGCCCGACAAGGCGAACTTGCGGTGGGTGCGTATATATATACAATAAGAACACCCACCGCGAGCCCACCCTGTCGGGCATGCGAGCCTGCTTGCTGTCGAGCAGTGTGTGTGTGTGTGTGTGTGTATGCACCCCCTCCCTAAAAAACCAATCCTAAACCAATGTTTATTTATTAACAATGTATGTACGCGCATGCCGACGACTAGTATGTGTGTGTGTGTGTGTGTATGTGGCACGCGTGTGTCTGTGTGCAGCAGGTATCTTTCTAGCTTACAAATGCGATGTTTTTGTATATACGGTATCCAAAAATTACATTTATTTACAACTTTTCTTTTATAACTTTTTAATAAACAACAAGCAACAGCTAAAACCTTCTGAAGGTTACTTAGAAGAGTGTCCTTAATAATATATATCAAGATCAAGGTCATCGGAGTGAGTTTCCTAAAATAAATAATTATCCATATACAAGGTGAGTTATTTTAATCGAACCAGGCAAATATCTCGAAAAATATGGAAGATACGGAAAAATATTTCAAACAAAAGTTATATGGTTCGGAGGGGGACATAAGATGGTGCAATTGGCCCTGTCGGATAGTCGTTTGAAAGTCATGTGAAGGTTACCTTCAATTTCTTAAATGGAAACTTCCATTTTTCCTTGTATATTCTTGTAGCTTACCTCGAGAGCTTTCCAAAACACTATAATAAAGTATTTTTTCATTAAGTACTTTTCGAGTTATAAGGCTTGAAAGTTACAGTACCGCCGGCATTAGCATTATCCAAGGTGTACCACGCGGAGGTTACCCGGTCGGATTTATATCTCTGTGCGTGTTATAATTTGTACCTGTTATTTTCATTTCTACGTAAAAATGAATTTTGTCAAATGGTTGGGACGCATACGCACATGCCTTCTCCCTGTGTGCACATTGTGCACGCGCGCGCGCGCACACGCACGCACGCACGCACGCACGCACGCACGCACGCACGCACGCACGCACACAAGAGGTGTAAATTCGACCGGGCAACCTCCGCGTGGTACACCTTGGATAATGCTAATGCCGGCGGTACTGTAACTTTCAAGCCTTATAACTCGAAAAGTACTTAATGAAAAAATACTTTATTATAGTGTTTTGGAAAGCTCTCGAGGTAAGCTACAAGAATATACAAGGAAAAATGGAAGTTTCCATTTAAGAAATTGAAGGTAACCTTCACATGACTTTCAAACGACTATCCGACAGGGCCAATTGCACCATCTTATGTCCCCCTCCGAACCATATAACTTTTGTTTGAAATATTTTTCCGTATCTTCCATATTTTTCGAGATATTTGCCTGGTTCGATTAAAATAACTCAACCTTCTATATCCCACTTACAAAAATCATTAGGACTTTTAAACAAATAGTTCTATCGACTTCTACTTTACCTTGTTTTAAAGATGAAGGTTCAAGCTATATATATAAACCATCGCACACTTTGAAATATTATGTTTTCAATAAAATATAGTTATT
>NW_022639622.1:246929-249042 GCF_010583005.1 Odontomachus brunneus | reverse complement strand
ATAAGATGGTGCATTGGGGGACATAATTGGCCCTGGATAGTCGTTTGAAAGTCATGTGAAGGTTACCTTCAATTTATTAAATGGAAACTTCCATTTTTCCTTGTATATTCTTGTAGCTTACCTCGAGAGCTTTCCAAAACACTATAATAAAGTATTTTTTCATTAAGTACTTTTCGAGTTATAAGGCTTGAAAGTTACAGTACCGCCGGCATTAGCATTATCCAAGGTGTACCACGCGGAGGTTACCCGGTCGGATTTATATCTCTGTGCGTGTTATAATTTGTACCTGTTATTTTCATTTCTACGTAAAAATGAATTTTGTCAAATGGTTGGGACGCATACGCACATGCCTTCTCCCTGTGTGCACATTGTGCACGCGCGCGCGCGCACACGCACGCACGCACGCACGCACGCACGCACGCACGCACGCACGCACGCACACAAGAGGTGTAAATTCGACCGGGCAACCTCCGCGTGGTACACCTTGGATAATGCTAATGCCGGCGGTACTGTAACTTTCAAGCCTTATAACTCGAAAAGTACTTAATGAAAAAATACTTTATTATAGTGTTTTGGAAAGCTCTCGAGGTAAGCTACAAGAATATACAAGGAAAAATGGAAGTTTCCATTTAAGAAATTGAAGGTAACCTTCACATGACTTTCAAACGACTATCCAGGGCCAATTATGTCCCCCAATGCACCATCTTATGTCCCCTTCCGAATCATACAACTTTTGTTTGAAATATTTTTCCGTATCTTCCATATTTTTCGAGATATTTGCCTGGTTCGATTAAAATAACTCACCCTTCTATATCCCACTTACAAAAATCATTAGGACTTTTAAACAAATAGTTCTATCGACTTCTACTTTACCTTGTTTTAAAGATGAAGGTTCAAGCTATATATATAAACCATCGCACACTTTGAAATATTATGTTTTCAATAAAATATAGTTATTTAAACGTTGTTAAAAATCTAACTTTTAGGTAGTGAAAAATAACTTTTTATTATATCGAAAATTCATTGAATTAATGCTAATTATATACTTAAAGTCTGACAACAGTACATGACAGCTTTATCGATTAAAAAGATCTTGTGTTTTCACCCGTGCTATTGTATACTATGGCGGTCGTTTTTTCGCAACTCTATCGAACATATTTGCATACTGGCAACAATATACTTGAAGTTCCTTGTAATAGTTATCCGAAATATATTATTTTGACTCGAAATTTTTACATTCAAATTATGATTAATATTCAGAAAAAAATTCAAACTATTATTTTGAATATATCGATATTTCAGCAACTACCATGAATCCATTTCAACTGTGGAGGAAGCCATTGAACAACTCACACAAAATGTCTCACTTTTATAAAATATAGTTCAATAGCGAAGATAATAGCCTACGAAAGTCTATCTTTTCTAGAGGCACGGTAGTTCCTGGAGAAAAGACATAATACAAACCCTGCAGTATCAAGTATAATTAAAAATTTTCCCAGCCTATTGGAAGTACATAAATGGACAGAAGACAACAAGGGGAATCAAAGAAATCAGAGAACCATTAAAGTGGAATGAAAAGAAAGGAGGAAAAATTAAAAAAGGAACAAGTTCTAGCTCTACTGGGAACGGTCTTTTCGACTCCGTATTATAATTTACTACTAGACTACGTAAGACAATAGAATTGCACTTAACAAATCAAAACAATAATGTCTAAAGTAAGAAATCAGAATAATATTACAAGTAGTACATAAGTAGTAATATTACACTAGTACAATGGAACGCGAATTCAATCATATCTAAGGCTAAAGAATTAGAAAAACAAAGCGTTAAAGTAGATATATTTATTATTCCTGAAACACGACTCTCGAATCCACCATTTTAAATTTCAATTTTGATAGTTGATTTGAAATCAGCGCCCCCAAAAACTTATAAAATCGTCCATATATAACGCATCTCTTCTGGGAAAGCCGGAGATACGAAAGGGTTAATAAGAAAATCGCAACCTGGCACGAGTCGTGTTTCAGGAATAATAAATATATCTACTTTAACGCTTTGTTTTTCTAATTCTTTAGCCTTAGATGATAGAATTCGCGTTCCATTATACTAGTGTAAT
>NW_022639622.1:246566-246847 GCF_010583005.1 Odontomachus brunneus | reverse complement strand
GATAGAATTCGCGTTCCATTATACTAGTGTAATATTATTCTGATTTCTTACTTTAGACATTATTGTTTTGATTTGTTAAGTGCAATTCTATTGTCTTACATAGTCTAGTAGTAAATTATAATACGGAGTCGAAAAGACCTTTCCCAGTAGAGCTAAAACTTGTTCCTTTTTTAATTTTTCCTCCTTTCTTTTCATTCCACTTTAATGGTTCTCTGATTTCTTTGATTCCCTTTGTTGTCTTCTGTCCATTTATGTACTTCCAATAGGCTGGGAAAATTTTT
>NW_022639622.1:246447-246556 GCF_010583005.1 Odontomachus brunneus | reverse complement strand
GAAATTGAAGGTAACCTTCACATGACTTTCAAACGACTATCCGACAGGGCCAATTGCACCATCTTATGTCCCCCTCCGAACCATATAACTTTTGTTTGAAATATTTTTC
>NW_022639622.1:240968-246437 GCF_010583005.1 Odontomachus brunneus | reverse complement strand
ACCTCTAGAAAAGATAGACTTTCGTAGGCTATTAACCTTCGCTATTGAACTATATTTTATAAAAGTGAGACATTTTGTGTCAGTTGTTCAATGGCTTCCTCCACAGTTTAGACACTTCTCCTTTGCTGTGCATGAATTCACTTTAGAGGATCGATGTTCTTCTGCACAAGTTAGACATTTTTAAGTTCTCTCGCAAAATTTCTTAAAATGTCCTATCTGATCACATTTGTAGCACAACCGGATTGACGAAACGTATAGTTGAAGTGGGTTTATTGTCCTTAAAATGTTAATTATCTCGGGAAGATTTTTATCACGAAATTCCAGACCTACGGACTAGGCCTCGACTCTTTTCCTTGAGACTTTATCCCAACTATTCAATCTGAAGATTTTAGAGATCATTATATTTGTGTTTTCTTCTTCAATGATCTCTTTTAGTCCTCCTAATGACATGCTCTCTAGAATTTCTTTAATTATTCCTCTTCGAATTAACTTAAAATGGGGATTAAAGACAATTAATCTCATCTCCTGTAGAAAAGTATTTCTTAAAGCTGCATTTGATAAAGTCTTCGATTTAAACGTCACTCTCCAGATATTGAATGAATAACTTACAATATGGTGTCGAATTTAATATTAATAGAATTCAGCTTTTTTTATATTAATCCTTATTGTGCACCCTTCAGTAGAATCACATAATGGGCATACTGGGGTCTTTCGCGACTCCAGCTACAAAAATGTTTGCTGCAATAAAATTATTCGCTTTTTTTATTTGAAAAAATTCTAGGATATATTTCAAACATCTTTTTATATGACGTAATTATTTTCCAGACGAAATTTGATTTTAAATGAAGAAAAAAATTAGAAATCCCAAAAACGCGAAAAATGATTTGCTTCAAAATGACACAATTTTTGACATTTCAAGGTAAAATTTTAAGAAATTACTCTCAAGACTTACCTCTTTAAGAAAAAAATTAGTACAATAGCAGGATTTTCAAAAAAGGTATTTATTTTGAATAAATTAGGATTTTTGTGAAAAAAGCAAACAGTTTTTCAAAATATATAGATTTATTTTATTATATTATATTTTATTTTTTATTTTATAAATTTACTTTATTTTACTTATTTTTTCTGGGGTCTATTAGATCCCACAGTGCACAATAAAGATTAATAGTGGCATAGAATTTTTATCATTTCCATTTCCTGATACTAAAGTGCACTATAAACGGCGAGTGTTATCTAGGAAGAGGAGAGTGTCGTGAGCGTGGAGCGTCAAGTAGCTCAGTGGTTTAGAGCAGTCGTCCGGCAAGCGAAAGACCCGGGTTCGAGTCCCGGCCTAGCAGGACCGCACTCTCGATATTTTTCTCTTTCTGGAACGAAAAAGATACGCAGATCTCGAACGCACTGCGTCCCGCCGCCACCTAGTATGCCCTCCTCCTTCATCACATTTATTTTGTTTGATTGTATCCTTATTCTCTTCATATGTTAGTTCAGTTTGCTTCATTTTACTATCTTTCCTTCGTCTTTAATCTTCTTGTTTAGTTTTTTATATTTTCTTCAATTCAGGATTCTTTATCTTACACATTTTTTTCTTTGTTTGTTTTAATCACTGTTGAATTCTTTTGGTATTTTCTTCTGATGACTCCTCTTCTGTTGTTGAACATATTTGTTTCCTCTCATGCTGCTCTTCTACGCAGAGGTGCCACATGTAGGACGTAGTAAGCGTGACTACAATGCGTGAAGCGCAGCGCACACAAGCGAAGAACAGTGGACTGCTCGTCACGAACTATAGCGCTGCTAAAGCGCCGAGTGCTATAATTTGTGACGAGCAGTTCACACGTACACGATCCTTCGCTTGTGTACGCTATGCCGCATGCACTATAATCACACTGACTGTGTCCTACATGTGGCACCTCTGCTTCCACATCCATTTTTATTATTGTTTTCATTTTTGCTCATGGATATATGATTCTCCTCTCAAAAACTTCTCCAAATCTCTTCTAATATCCCTAAGTGTTGGGGAGAGCTCCATGTCCTCTCCCGGAGCGAAAACATCCGAGAAAAGTTATATTTTGCCGACTACTGGCTTAATGTCTCACACTCTAAGACTTAGTCTCTTCGACTTTTGATAACTCAAATTTTCTCCGAATTTTCTCACTATCTTCTCACTACCTCAGTATCTCAATTCTCTCACTACCTCAATTCCTCGTTCTCACGCGCGATATGGTAGTCGAATTACAGCGATGTCCTTTGCCGTTGTATATTAGGTTAAGTTGAACAAAAAAATCCTCTACTATTTTGCAAATGATCACATAGATTTTTAAATATTAATTAAAGAATATTTGAGCATTTACCGCGCACAATCATGTAACCATTTCTTTTTCATTAGTAACAAAAAATCCACGTGGTTATTTGCAAAATAATAAAGGACTTTTTTGTTCAATTTAACTTAATATAAAAACATATATCGCTATTACAACTCATGTGCCATATCTTGCGTGACAACTTACCAATCTTCTTTAATTAATATCTCGACTATTATTACGAATATCGCAAAACCGTATATGACTTTCATGTTCATCTCAATCCGTTCATCAATTATTTTTATGTATAAACATAATTTTTCATTATGATGTTTTTGATTTTCCAATATAATATCCATGCTTTTCATGCAAGAAGTATAGTACACCTACAAATATGAATTTCTATATTTAAACGAAATAACGACTACGTTGAACATATCCATTTAGGCTGAAAACAGGTTCAGTTTAGCATTTTACGCATTAAGAAATAATTTTTGATAATTTATAATGAAATCCAGACCGAAATATCGTAGCTTATCGATCCTCTTCGTTTCGTCCATTTTATGGTCCTTGAAATTCGAATCGAACTGTATGGCAAACGATACTACATGATGGGACATTAATTATCTCAGAAAAAATTTCAAATGAACATAAGATTAGTTTTAAAAATATGGGAAGTCAAAGGCTGTGTTCCAAAATTCACTACCAGCACTAAAAAACTATAGTTTATGTTACATATATTATAGATTTTCAACGCTATCAATAATTTTTGAACACAGCCAAAATAGCTAAATTTCCAATATTGTCTAAGCATAATAGATACAAAAAGAAAGTTAAATTTTCTCTATTGACAATAGAATTTTTATTAGAATTAGTCAAAATTGTGATTAATCATCTGATTACCGTACCGTACTAAAAATCCGACCTTTTCACCCTTGGTGCTTAATTATTAAAGGAATAAAATTATCTCTAGAAAAGTTTTTATTGAATTTCTTGAAAACGGATACGAAAAAATGTTTACGATAAAAGTTATTTATCTTGAAATTCTACACAAAAAATGTCTGTTTCATTTTTTGTAGAACTAACTTTTTGATCGAAAATCATATCTGAAGAAAAATAATATCTAAAAATAGTTTCTGAAAAGTAACGTTAATACGAGCAGTAGTTTGGATATGTTTATTTTATGTAGAAGAAAACCGTAATTTAATTAGTATTATCTGCATAAACATTTATTATTTATCTCGACGAAATTAACAATATAACTATATTTAATGACATTGAAATTGAAGCTCAATGTGTATTATGTATATTCCAGTTTGAATATCGTGTATGTATGCGCTCGAAATAAGGTATGTAACTTGTATGCGGCACGGGAATCTCATTCCTACTCATCAAAATCAATATAAATATTCAAAAAATTAACTTTAAAAGTCTTAAGCTCCGTACACTGCAAAAACTGCTAATTATAAGTGTTGAAGTTAGCGACACTAGCTATAAATTTCTAGCTCTTAAAAATTAAATATCTCAAGATATTTTAAATATTACATGCGGTGTAAATATCGCAATTCGTAATACTTAAGATAACTAAAATATCTTTATTTTATATTTAATTATATCTTAAAATATACTTCAAAAGTATATCGTTAATATCGTATTAATAGTTCCTTAAGGAGATTCCCTATATTTTTAAAAACTATATTTAGACGCGATTTTCAGCTAAAAGGTTAGTCCTGCTAAAAATGAAACAAATCTTTTTTATATAAAATTAAAAAAAAACAACTATTTAAAAAAACAACTTTTATTATGAACATTTTTTCATATCTATATTCGTTTTCGAGAAATTCAGCAAAAACTTCTTTTAAGGTAGTTTCACCTCTTTAAAAAAAAAAAAATTAAACAATAGGAGTAGATCGGACTTTTAGTACTGTGGTCAGAGAACTATTCTGATTAACTCAAGTAAAAATTCTACTGCTATTAAATAAGTTTTAACTTTCTTTTTATGTTATTATACTTGGATAATATTGGGAATTTGGCTATTTTGACTTCCCGTATCTTCAAACTATCCCTATATTTAACTTAAAATTTTTTGGTATTAATGTACCATCATATCGTTTACCATACAATTTGATTTGAATTTTAAGGTCTAAAAAATGGCGAAAAAATGTGTTTTTGATCACTTTCTATATTAAAAAAAAAAACTCATATATTTCATTAAAAAAATAAAAGTTGACCTTGATAGGGTATTATAAAATCACATTTTAAGGTTAAATAAATATTACCATAATTTTTCTCTCGCGTAATTTCATATATTTTATTTGAAACATTTTTAATAAATCTCTTAGCTTTCATAATATCAAAATAAGAAAGTTAAATTAGAACACCTGTTGTATGTGATTAAATAATAGAAATAGCAAACTATTTAAAATAATGTATGAAACATATAGTTTTAGGACATCAATACACAGTAAAGCTATAGAGAACACATATCAATCAATACCTGCTAGCCTGACATACAAGGAATTAGATTCTTATAGTTACGAAGAATCTGACACATCAGTTGCTTCCGGAATTTATGAAGAAATTATGGACAATGCATATTCTGCTAAATCAAGAACCAATACTTCAAATGTTTATGAGGATACAGATGAAATTCTATGTAATGTACATATAAAACCTCCACCGCTGCCACCACGGCAGAGGCAAAAACCGGAGCACATAAAGAAAGTTAGGTATGACTAATATAGTTAAATGTTACTTTAACATATTTATGGTTAAATGTAACTTAAATATATTTGTATAGATACTTTTTTTCTTAAAAAAGGTACGTGATTAGTATAAGTTTGGAAAAATTTAAAATAACTTAAGATTGGTACTCTTTCTTTGGTAAATGTTTACCTTTACACAGCCAGCTTCAAATGATTTCCGAGTAACCTTGATATTGACCTTGACCTCCACGGAGGTCAATACTATTGACCTTTATCGGCGTTTATTGTTTGTTAAAAAGTTATTAGCCAAAAAAGTTTAAGAGGTTGAATGTAATTTTTGCACACAATGTATATAGAAATACGGCAATATTTACGCATCTTCTATAGTTTCCGTAATATTAATAAAAAAGATAACACATACATACACTACTTACCTGCACAGCGCGCTCGCCCCCCCCCCCCCCCCC
>NW_022639622.1:240445-240958 GCF_010583005.1 Odontomachus brunneus | reverse complement strand
GCGTGTGTTCGTATTACATTTGAAGTTTTATAAATACACACTTTTTTAATAATATATTTAATAATAACATGGCTATATGGCGGTCGCTTATAGTTTCCGAGATATTAATAAAAAAGATGCCTGTCTTTAGCCATGTAACTGGACTACGCCCCCCAGACCCTCCGCACCGCGGCGGAGAGGGGGGAAGGGCTGTTGCATTTAAGCTAAAGAGTGAGAATTTTTCACAAAAGTGTGAAAAAAGTGTGTACACGCACCGGCGTTAATGCCGTCCGAATATCCGTGTGACTCGCACACGATAACGCGTCACTCATACACTGCTGCGTGTAGGTGAGCTAAGAGCAGCACGGAGTGGCGGAGGGAGCTAGCGGTATACGATCGTCGGACGCTTGGAGAGGGAATAGTGGTGGGAGTCGCGGCGATCTTCCATCCTCTATCGCAAACGTAAGAACGAGAGAAATAGCATTATAAGACGTCTGGACAGAAATGCCGTCCTAAAATACGTGTGACACACAC
>NW_022639622.1:233516-240435 GCF_010583005.1 Odontomachus brunneus | reverse complement strand
TATAATGCTATTTCTCTCGTTCTTACGTTTGCGATAGAGGATGGAAGATCGCCGCGACTCCCACCACTATTCCCTCTCCAAGCGTCCGACGATCGTATACCGCTAGCTCCCTCCGCCACTCCGTGCTGCTCTTAGCTCACCTACACGCAGCAGTGTATGAGTGACGCGTTATCGTGTGCGAGTCACACGGATATTCGGACGGCATTAACGCCGGTGCGTGTACAATAGGTACTTCCAATTTAAGAATGCCTCGGGAGCAAAATTCTTAAAATGGAGGTCGTGTTAGCGCCGCCCAAAGCAGGGCCGTAGCATACATATCCCGTATACGTTAAGGGTGCATTAAAGGAACATGTCAACATGTCGTTACTACTATGTCGTTATATTATTACTACGGATTCTATCGTTTTTGCTCTTTATATTTATAAAAAACAAAAAGAAAATGACGAATAATTTGGTGTTCATGTCGCCAACTCTCTACTCTGTGAGATTATGATAACTTGCTACGCCGGTCGTACCACATTATAATCGTGTTACAAAACAAAACCTCATAAACATAATTTGTAATATACGTATCATATATATATAATACTCACAAAATTAGATCCAATTTCAAACTTCTTCATCATATAAGGAAGTTTAATTTCATTAACTCTCGCACTAACTGAAACGTAACAGTGTACGAACCTGACGCGAATGGCTGCGCAAGCGACTTTGATCACGTGGTACAGGATATTATCTAAAAAGGGGTTATTAAAAAGGAGACTTTCTTAAATTCGAGATCCTACTGTATTTATAAAACTTAAAATATAATAGGAACACACGCACCGCTCGGCGGCCGGGCGCCCGGGGCGACGGGCGAACGCGCTGTACAGGCGAGCAATGTGTGTGTGTATGTGTGTGTACGTACGTACGTACGGCTGGCACCTTCCTAGCCTATAAATTTCATGCTTTGTATATACAGTGTCCAAAAATTACATTCAACTTATAAAATTTTTTTGGTCAATAACTTTTTAACAAACAATGAGCGCCGATAAAGGTCAATAGTATTGACCTCCTTGAGGATCAAGGTCAACATCAAGGTTATACAGAAATCATTTGGAGCTTGCTGTATAAAGGTAAACATTTATTCTTTCTTTTTTTAACAGAGTAAATACGAGAAAATGTTTTTATGCAGAAGTATATGATTTTGAGGAAAGTCTGCAAAGTACTGAAATATGTGTGCAAGAAACTACTCTTGTAAACAACTCTAACTATGTTCCGATGTCACCACAATTGAGAGGCCTTAATATGTTCAAATTAGATACTACGGAAAATTCCAGACAGGATGATTATATAATTATGCAATAATTATATATTTTGTAATTCATAGAAAATTACAAAGAATATTTTGTAATATTGAATACGAGAATAAACAGATGAAATCGTCGCTTTCGACACGCACACACACACACACACACACACACACACACCCAAGTATGTAGTATTTATTCATACATGATTACATATAATATCTACTATTACATAATTTACCAATTTAAAATGTATTTTTAAAAATCTTTATTCTCTGTATATACTCATTTTACAAGTGTTACAAAAACAATAAATATGCGTGTGCGCGCATATATATACACATCATTATAAAACAATTAGTTTACTTTTGTCATTTTAATAAATATATCTTTATTCGGCACTAAGACAAATGTCTGAGTAATATATCCAAATGAAGTTACTGTCTTTTCGCAAACATCAAGTCTGTAATTTCGCAAAATACCAATAAGTCAAAGTTTGGTTTGAAGAATGCCTATACGTTCACCTGCAAAATGTAATATTATCAATTTGAACATTACTTTAAAATTTTTTTAACTTAATCAGTTCATATTACATTGTGATAAAAACATATAATTATTTTATCTGTATATATCTTATTTTATATTATCTGTTCATATATCTTGTATAATATTTTATGTTTCTCAATTAATTAAATATTATATTCACTTACGATGCAATTTCTTGGTCCATATCCAAATAGAAAATAATGCATTGGGTTTCTGGGTTGTAAAGTTTCGTCAATGAATCTTTCTGGATCAAAGATCTCTGGATTAGGATATATTTTTGGATCGTGATGTAATGTGTAGAGAGGTATAATAACTTTTTGTTTTTTTGGCACGGTTACATTAGTATTTTTGAAAGTATAGTTTGATAATACTTCTCGTTGTAATGAATCTGCTGGTTGTTTTTTTGCGCAATGTCTCTAAAAATAATACAATTTTTACAAAGTAGCATCAAATCAATTTACTTATCAGTAATCGCGCTTTGATAGCGTTGTTTTATCAACTCATTTAAACATACTTAATGTTACATTTTTTTAGAATAAAAATAATAAAAGGGAATAATTATTATAAAAATGGAATTATTAAGTGATTCTGAAAATTGTGATTGTGACGCAAGTAAATAAGTAAAGTAGAAGTACATTATATAAATTTAAGCATTAATATATTTACCTTTAAAAACTGCATTTAAATAAAGCATTGAGTTTATATTCTCATATTGCAATTCACCGTTGTTTTTCATATACATGTTTTGTATCTCTTTTCGTAACTTCTTTTGAATATCTTGATCAAAAGCCAATTCGTATAATGCATTACGTATCGTTGATGCAGCTATCTCATAGCTGGCATAGAAAAACTCAAACGCTTGTGCGCCCAGAAACTCATTCGTTATGTCTGTGTCTAAATAGATATTATGTAAACGTTTTCTCGAGTTTATTACACATTCTATCTCTCTTTAAATCATATATACAAAATTTTGTTTATTCTGTGCACTTTTGAAGCTAAACATAAAATATTTCTTCATATCTTTCTGTGCATTTACATCTATAAAACTCTAAAGTTTTTAATTATGTTATTACATATAAGATTATTAAAAAACAATAATTATAAAATCTTTATAAAATTTTACAGAATTGCATTTATATATTGCTTTATGATATAACATAAAATTTAATTTAATTGAGATTTAATATTTTTAATATTATCTTGTAAAATCTTTATATTTTAATATATTGAAAATATGTATAGATATATATCAATTTAATTAAAGTATAATAAAAATTTTACCAATTAACTCAGGCAATTTTCCAGAATTTTCTTTTAATTCCATCAGTACATTTATTGAGTCAGATCTAACGATAGCATATTTTTTCCTATATTTCATAATGTCGAGTATAAAGTTGACATAAAACTATCGTCTTAGCATTATCGAATAAGTAGTAACCAATTCGACCATACAATCGCGGACACGTTTTCTTCATTATTGTTTTTATTATAATATTCCAGTATGTACCACGAACTATATTAGAATATTTTAAAAATTCATTCACTTCATTTGTTCCTCTCGTTAAAGTTGTCATATCAATACCCATAAGGTTATTGCCGGTTATATCAGTAGTTAATCTAGCTGCCAAGTCGCCACAATTTATCACGTAATTGTTTTTTGGTAACGATTCTTCGAGATAATTGCCCAAGCGCTCCAAAGATGTTAACATCGTATGATATATCTCCTTAAATTTGCTGGGTGTAAAAACTGACGATATTTTTGTTCTAAAGACATGTGCCATTGTTCCATCCATAAAAAAAAGAAATTGATTTAATGGCTCCGCCTGTGAAAATCAATTCATTTAAATTACATAATAAAGAAACGTGATGATGCTTATTACAACTGGCACATACTTGTATAAAACCGAGGATACCTCGGTTAGAAAATAACGCAGAATCTTTAATAAGAACATTCTTTATAAATTCAGGATCATTTATCATCAAAATCGGTTCTCTCATATTAAATATTCCCACGAACGGTGTATTCTCATAGGTATCGTATATACTCTTCAAATATTCCCCAAGTAGTGTTTTACCAAATATAACGTCCTTCAGCGTAAGAAAGTCCTTTTTTTGGTCCTTCACCAAAGAACAGCTTAGGTGAAGGCTCAGGAATATTGCGTTTTCTCCAAAAATTGAAGATCGCAGTAAGATAGTAATACAGTAGGAAAACAATTAATCCGCATAGGATTTCAACAATTCTCATTTCGAATCTGCGACCGAACATAAACTTATAAACTTTATTTCTAAACAGCTTTTGCTTAAAATATAATTTTAAGGGATAAATACATATTTTTACAGCATGTGTCCACTTTTAGATTCAAGAAATTGTAACACTTCTTCAAAGTGTTACACAGTGTATTCGCATAGATATTGTATATACTCTTTAAGACTCCTGGCTCCTCGCCACGGCCATATTGGTTTTATGATGTTAGAAGCGAGAAACAGCACGTAAAGAATTCTTGCATGCCATATCTAAATAAAAAAAATATTCTTGACAAACATCACTCGAAATCACTTCAACATACTTGTAAAAAGTTCCGAGTTCTCACCTTTTCCTTGGGCAATCCATACAAAGTCATAAAATAAGTCATGAAATGAGGTATGCTCACGTGAGAAAACATGTGGTCTAAACTGATCAAACAAGTGTAAATTATATATCCGTGTATTGTATTTCATAAAAAACCGAGATCTCGGAATATTTTACAGTACAATAAGTCGTACAATAAGTCTAGTGTCATACAAGTCCACTAGAGCAAATAATATAAGCACATTTCGCAAGAAAAAATTTGGCTGTTAACAGCAGTCTACATGTTATTTTTTCACGCCATTGAGTTTAGTATTTTGCCGTGTGAGGGCGCTGCACGTCATATGTCGATAATAGGTTTCTTTGGGTGCGTTCGGGGAGACGCTATCCACACTATCAAAGCTGACGCTATCAAATGCGTTCGCAAAACTAATAGCGCGATAGTGATAGCGAACTTCGCGAACAGCAATAGCGTAGCGTTAACCGTGTTTCTGCTATTTATAACAACTGACTCCAAACCTAACCGACTCCTAACCTACCCAAAATTTTAAATGGAGCAAGATCGAAGAAGATTGTTAATAATTGCAGTAGCTGGTATTGTACATACATGAAATAATAGATTTGTCTTCTGAAAGTGATAACAAAGATTTAAAAATAATACAAAGAAATATACATATACGAAAATATATACCAGGAATTGAAAACTATTTTATGTAGGAAACCTAGTTTATGAAGGAAATAGTAGCAGTATTAAAAGCGGACGAATTTAAAGCTCATTTCAGTTCATTTTTATGTATTAATATGAATGTCTTCTTTGAACAAAGAAAAATTACATTTTATATAATGTTTTAATAAATTCGCTTATTTTTATAATTCTCCCTTTGTGGAAAGATATGTAATCAACTCCCCGATAACTAGATGTATATGTTTATATATAATATATGATGTAGGATGTTCTGTATGTGTTTATTTATTTATTTATTTATTATTTATGTATTTATTAGATTATTTATTTAATTTTATTTATATTTATTTATTTTTACGTATAATAAGTCATGTACAACAGAATTTAAATAACTTCCTTTTCCAACTTTTATTTTATCTCTGTTGCATTGTTTGGCATATTGCTACATACGGATTTGTACATAAAAAAAATAATAAATGAAATAATTTCCTGCGTGCTCGACGCATGGAAACGTTAGGAGTTTGTAAAATGTAATTATCAGCCTTGATACATTATTTGACATGTAATGTTGTTGGAACAAATGTTTCACTTGTCTTAAAAAAGTATATAATTTTTTATGAGGTCTGGGTAACTGGCTGTCACCTTTCATTTTTAAAAGTAACGAAACACATTTAATCTCATCTGCGTGATTCTTAAACGCGTTCTTACACATTTCGCATTTTCATAATTTCAGAATTCTTTTTGTAACAATACCAGTGCTGTAGTAAATTAAACAATCGATAACTTCTGATAAAGCGTAATCGTGTTCAATTCGTTAAAATCCCAATCTTTATTTTCAATTAATAAATTTAACCGATTTTTTATCGATTCCTGAATTCTAACTTTTTTTACTCAGATTAGTATAAATAGTCTTAATGTTTGATAGAGAAATAAAAGAAGTACGAAGTTTATCTTGATTTGAGATTAAACAATTTCCATATGCAGGTCGTAGGATACTGTATACGGATAAGATTTTATACAACTGGTTATACAAAAAGGTTGTAGCCATAGGATGATCGTTTGTTCCTTCTGCTTATCATATCATACCAAAGAAGTTCTAAACAGCATAGAAAATTAAAAACAAGTTGAAAGATTAAATTTAAAGAATATTGTCTCTATGTAGCACATAGTTCCTTGATATATTAAATATGAGAATTATTTATAAAAATGCATCGATCGCGTATAGAAAATTTTGTAAAGTAGGAGTAATAAGATGTTAAAAATAGTAGTTAATAAGAAAAAAGGACCGTATACCGCTAACGATCCGCGAACCGCCAAGGCCGATAGCGACTCGTGCGGATTTTCCTTAATGGCTGACGAGTGTGCAAGCGAGGGCGCGAGCCAGAGCGACAACGAAGCCTGTATGAAGTTAGCCCCCCACTTTTCGAATTTATTAATTTTGACAGTTGTGCTGATTTGTGCTAGGTTTGTGCTACATTGTGCTCGAATTATAAATTTTTAATACGAAAAATGAGCGAGAAAAATGGAAAAAACCGTTTTTTTGGTAACCCCCCACTTTTTGATTTTCGAAATTTTTTTTATTGTGCTAGGTTGTGCTAAGTTGTGCTAACATTGTGCTAAAGTATTATCTTCGAAAAATAATCATGAAAGGAATAAAACGAAAAAAACGATTTTAGGCAGAAAAGAAGATTTATACTCGTATAAATCAATCAAACGATATATAATTATATATCTGAGTTGCTCTAGGCTAGCACAAATCAGCACAAGCTTCAGTTTCGCCAGCACAAGAATCTAAAGGACACTTTACTCTTGACCGCGGCCCTTCGCGCTCGC
>NW_022639622.1:233439-233506 GCF_010583005.1 Odontomachus brunneus | reverse complement strand
TTTATACTCGTATAAATCAATCAAACGATATATAATTATATATCTGAGTTGCTCTAGGCTAGCACAA
>NW_022639622.1:231751-233380 GCF_010583005.1 Odontomachus brunneus | reverse complement strand
ACTTTGGATCGACTCAGAATTGCATATCTGAGTTGTGCTAGCCTAGCACAAGTCAGCACAAGTTTCAGTTTCGCCAACTCAATAATCTAAAGTAATTTTAACATAAAGCAGATGATTTTACAGCAATATAAAATAAAAAATATTAAAACGAAAACGAAAAATTTTAGAATACAAGAAAAAAAAACAAAAAATAACAAAAACATATAAAAAAGATAAAAAAACAAAAAAATACAAAAAACAAAAAATACAAAAAAAAACGTTTCGATAATCTCCACCTTGACCAGGTGGAACGGCATACGTGCAGAAAACAAATGCACAACAAAGAGAGATATTTTCTTTACTTCCGTTTAATTTAATATTATCCTGATCAATCAAGTTGCGCGTGCGAAAGGTTGCGAAAATCAAGAATAAGATACCTTTAATATTTTTATGCTGGCGAAACTAAAGCTTGTGCTGACTTGTACTAGCACAACTCAGATATGCAATTCTGAGTCGATCTAAAATCTAGAAGTCGTGATTAATGACATAGACTGCGAGCGCGAAGGGCCGCGGTCAAGAGTAAAGTGCCCTTTAGATTCTAGTGTTCGCGAAACTGAAGCTTGTGCTGACTTGTGCTAGCCTAGAGCAACTCAGATATATAATTATATATCGTTTGATTGACTTATACGAGTATAAATCTTATTTTTCTTCTTTTCTGCCTAAAATCGTTTTTTTCGTTTTATTCCTTTCATGATTATTTTTCGAAGATAATACTTTAGCACAATGCTAGCACAACTTAGCACAATCTAGCACAATAAAAAAAATTTCGAAAATCAAAAAGAGGGGGGCTACCAAAAAAAACGGTTTTTTCCATTTTTTTTTCGCTCATTTTTCGTATTAAAAATTTATAATTCGAGCACAATGTAGCACAAACCTAGCACAAATCAGCACAACTGTCAAAATTAATAAATTCGAAAAGTGGGGGGCTAACTTCATACAGGCGACAACGAAGGGCGGACGAGAGCGGAGGAGAACCAGTGCGACAACTGGAGCCGGAGGACGTCATCTGGAGGATCCGAGGCCCAGGGGAAAGCTCCCGATAATTGTAAGGCCTTCCATCTGTCCGTTCCCGTTGCATTGTGTCATCGTTGATATCGCCTTCGTGTCCGTGTCGAGTATAGAGCGTCCCCGAATCCCGGATACCATTTGACCAATCCGTCGCCACCGCGCCAACACCGGGAACTAGGAGCGAGGACGAGAACTAGGAGCGAGTAGGCCGTGCCGCTCTTAGTACCGATTCTCGATAGTAACGTTTTTTTTTTTGGTTCTCGAATAAAAACTATTGTACCGACTGTGTGTATCAATTTCCACCCGCCGACATTGCCCTGAACCCATCCCTATCTTCGACTGTAAGTACCGAGAGCTACCGGTCCCGTAGAGTTCCGACTCGCAACGACTGGGGAAGATTATTTTCTTGGCGACCCTTTGGTGAGGAGGTGTGATATTACCATACCTGGTGCCCAATCTATCGTATTTTTGTATTATAATCTAATTAAAGAAGATGAGTGCATTATCACGCAGAATCGTGCAATAATCTTTTTTAATTAATAATTAAAAATCTATGTGATTATTTGCAAAATGGTAGAGGGC
>NW_022639622.1:231630-231741 GCF_010583005.1 Odontomachus brunneus | reverse complement strand
GGTAGCGAATGACGGCTTGCTTATAGGAGGTAAGCAGGAGCGACGCAACTCACCGTGAGACGCGGGCGCTAATGTGGGGTGCCTGCTGCAGTCAGTTGTGTGCAATGTGTC
>NW_022639622.1:231487-231620 GCF_010583005.1 Odontomachus brunneus | reverse complement strand
CAAAACGGTATAGGACTTTTATGTTCATTTCAACCTGTTCTATGTTCCCACAAAATACCCCGAGGAGAGTGTGACACCTTATATATATATATATATATATATATATATATATATATATATATATATATATATA
>NW_022639622.1:230267-230843 GCF_010583005.1 Odontomachus brunneus | reverse complement strand
TATACAGAGTGATTCAGAACAACCACTGGTCCTTAAAATTACATATTTTTGATAAAATTCTAAGACGATTTTTCCTCTACGAAAAGTTTCTCCAAAGCTTAGATTTTGAATAATAAAAAGAAATAGGTAGCGAATGACGGCTCGGTTATAGGAGGTAAGCAGGAGCGACGCAACTCACCGTCAGACGCGGGCGCTAATGTGGGGTGCCTGCTGCAGTCAGTTGTGTGCAATGTGTCAGCTGCGTTTCAATAATCGTGGCCGGCCAAAATATTTGCATGTTGCGTCACAAAAAGACAGATTGATCCACTTAACATTAATGTTAATGTAGTACGCACACACAAATGGGTAATTATTCAGTTTAGGTACCACATCTCCGATTTCAACGAAAAAATACTCAATCGACGCGTTTTTTGAAAGCAAACAACTTTTCTATTTGGAAAAATCGTCGCTCTCTCTACTGTGAAGCCAGATATTAATTGACAAAGTTGCTAAGTTTGAAGGTTAGGAAAACTGTCACACCGACGGCAAACAGCGACAGTGAACGAACTGGGACACTCGTAAGCCTCAGTTCGGTAG
>NW_022639622.1:227796-230257 GCF_010583005.1 Odontomachus brunneus | reverse complement strand
TGAACTCGGATACTCGTAAGCCTCAGTTCGGTAGCTCCAGCTATCCTGGCGGCATGGGAGGTGATATTATTTAAAACAAAATTTTGAAACAAACTAGAACGCTCATAAGCTTCAGTAGCTCCTGCTATCCTGGCGGCATGGGTGGTGATATTATTTTTAAAAAAGTTTCAAAACAAACTGAGACGCTTGTAAGCCTCATTTTTTAAATTGTTTTCAAAATAATATTATCTCCCATACCGCTAGAATAGCAAGACCCACTGAGGCTTACGAGCATCCCAGTTCGTTTTACAACTTTTTTTAAAAATAATATCACCTCCCATGCCGCCAGGATAGCAGGAGCCACCGAGCTGAGGCTTACGAGTGTCCCAATTCGTTCACGGTCGCTATTTTTCGTCGGTGTGAGTTTTCCTAACCTTCAAACTTAGCAAGTTTGTCAATTAATATCTCGCTTCACAGTAGGGGGCGACGATTTTTCCAAATAGGAAAGTTGTTTGCTTTCAAAAAACGCGTCGATTGAATATTTGTTCGTTGAAATCGGAGGTGTGGTAGCTAAACTGAATAATTACCCACAAATACATTCGGTTCGTCGATCTTTCTTTTCCGATTTATTTTTCACTCACACGCACACTTCAAATGGAAGATAACACTAATAAGCACTTTATCACCGTTAGTCACTATTAATCACGGTCGATAAATAGTTTGGCAACTGACAATCCTTGGAAAAAACACATAAATAAACACGTGTTCCTTCCAGGGATTATCTATTGCTATCAGCAACGTTGCACGTGCTCGTTTTATTGCAAGGAACAGTTACACATAAGTTCACTAACAGCACTTGCACACGTAGCGAAGGCGATCAGAAGTCTGGACGCAATGAGAAGATTTCATCCGTCGTTCCACTCGTCATGTCAACAACGCGTGACCGTAGATGCAAAACTTGGTCGTTCGCTCGTGTGACTCGACCACGTGCGCGCTATGTTGATAGGAACATTCGGTCTTTTCCGTGAACTGCGCGCACAGCGCTCAGCCGACTTTAGCCGAAAGGCTGAGAGAAGGATCGGCAACTGTAGGCTCGCGATGCGCATCTCTCTTTGAAAGACCGATTTCATACACTCGGTCGACTTCATAAGCGTTCAGGCGCTTATGCACTGTAAGCGTCATTCTATCTTTTTCCACGTGTAGTGAACGATAAAGATAGATGACGTTTAGAACGCCAAACACGAACTCGATGTTACAGTAGAAGTAGCGCGCGTGTTTTAAGAATAAACTTGTAATGTATATTAATTTCAGCATTTTCTAACTCTTGCAAACAGAACGCGCGAACGCTTGGCTCAAAGTTAGCATTTCCGCATCCTGTGTTAATAAATCATTAGAATATTAAATGCGGAATTCGCACATTTCAACAATTTTTCTTTCAAAAAAAATATTACTGTCAATTTGAAAGAAATGTTCCTCGTAACAAAATGTTTGGTTGCCCTGAAAAGGGCAGATTTATTTTAATCTTCATAGTAGGTGTTCGAAGTGGCCCCCGTTCATTGCGATGCAACTTCGCATACGTCTCAACAAATTTTCTGAAATCTTCTGCAGAATGTCGTCTTCGATTTCCCAGATGGCTCGGTGTATCTTGAAGTATAATTCTCCCTGGTTTTCGGGAAGTTTTTTATACACTTTTTCCTTGCAGTATCCCCAGAGAAAAAATCCAATGGATTCAAATCCGGGGATCTTGCGGGCCAATGTATCGGGCCATATTGTCCCATCCAACGCCCAGGAAATTGGTTATTCAAATAATCGGTGACAATTCTTGCGTTGTGTGGACCAGCACCATCCTGTTGGAAAAAAATTTTTTTCTCTCAGAAAGTGGAATATCTTCTAAGAATTCTGGCATGTTTTCTGCCAAAAATTCTACATATGATTCACTGCGTAAAATGTCAGGGAGGATTACAGGACCCAGGATTTTTGTGCCCATAATTCCAGCCCAGACATTTATTTTCCAACGTGTTTGAAAATTTCTTATCCGAGTAACATGAGGATTCTCGTCGCTCCACTCATGCATATTATGCATGTTGAAAATTCCTTCTCGTGTAAACAGCGATTCATCGCTAAATATTACACGAGACGGAAAGTCGACCAATAGAACTAATACTCCTACTGGTCGACGCGTACGTGGTGAGGCATGCGGACCTCCCGCGATGATCGTATAAAAGCGTTGAAGAGATCGATACTGTAACCAATAATCTTGCGATTATTGGCAGAAGAGCGACATGGCAGCATATTCTAACGAAGAATATTACGACATGCTGATGGCACTCGGAGAGTGCCGCGGCGAAACTACCATTGCTGCAAGAAGATACACCGAACTGTATCCTAACCGAGCAAGACATCCAGCGGCCTCCGTTATACTTGCGGCAGCTCAACGAATTCGAGAAACTGGCAGCGTTTTGCCAAAGAAACGGGACACCGG
>NW_022639622.1:226342-227095 GCF_010583005.1 Odontomachus brunneus | reverse complement strand
GTTCTGTTTGCAAGAGTTAGAAAATGCTGAAATTAATATACATTACAAGTTTATTCTTAAAACACGCGCGCTACTTCTACTGTAACATCGAGTTCGTGTTTGGCGTTCTAAACGTCATCTATCTTTATCGTTCACTACACGTGGAAAAAGATAGAATGACGCTTACAGTGCATAAGCGCCTGAACGCTTATGAAGTCGACCGAGTGTATGAAATCGGTCTTTCAAAGAGAAATATATATATATATACGAGGTCTGTTCAAAAAGTATCGCGAATTTTGTGTTTTTTCAAAAATTATTTATTTATTCATGAATATCTATTTTGTCCCCTTCAAAGTAATCCCCATCAGATATTATACACTTGTGCCAACGTTTTTTCCAATCCTCGAAGCACTTCAAAAAATCATTTTTTGTGATCTTGTTCAGCTCCTCCTTCGATGCCGTCTTTATCTCCTCAATCGTAGCGTAGCGTCGTCCTTTCATGTGCCTCTTCAGTTTCGGGAACAAGAAAAAGTCACAGGGGGCCAGGTCTGGGGAATACGGTGGCTGCGGCATCATTAGTGTGTTGTTTTTGGCCAAAAATTCGCGCACAAGCAACGATGTGTGAGCAGGGGCGTTATCATGGTGCAAAAGCCAATTTTTGTTCTTCCACAAATCCGGGCGTTTCTGGCGGATTGCTTCGCGCAAATTGCGCATAACTTGCAGGTAATATTCCTTATTGACCGTTCTACCCTGTGGCAAAAACTCATGATGCAC
>NW_022639622.1:225716-226199 GCF_010583005.1 Odontomachus brunneus | reverse complement strand
TAGATCCTCAGCAATTTCTCTAACGGTGATTCGACGATTGGTCAATACTATTTTCTTCACTTCATCAATGTTTTCGTCTGTTGTTGACGTGCTCGGGCGTCCGGCACGCTCTTCGTCGTTCACATCTTCTCGGCCCTCTGAGAACATTTTGTACCACCGATAAACGTTGCTTCGGTCCAAGGTAACTTCACCATATGCCACAGTCAACATTTGGAATGCGTACGCGCACTTAATTTTGTTTTTCACACAAAATTTGATACAGATTCTTTGATCCATTTTTTGGAATAGGCAAAAATCGAAGACGAGCCAAAACACGTCCAAGCAAAACAGCTGTCAAACATAAACTGAATATTCAAAATGGCCGAACTTGTCGGCATAAGTGAGGAACATGAGTACCAACATAACGCCACAAAAAAATCAAAAATCGAATATACGTAACCCGCGGAAATTCAAAATTCGCGATACTTTTTGAACAGACCTCGT
>NW_022639622.1:225467-225706 GCF_010583005.1 Odontomachus brunneus | reverse complement strand
GCCAAAGAAACGGGACACCGGGTGCAATCGTCACGCCAGAAATTTGAAACGGTTATTTCTACTATCGAGGAAGAACCCGAAACAAGTATTCGGGTTGTTGCTTGAGAGCACGGATTATCATATTCCACTGTTCAAAGAACTCTGGCAGACGAAAAACTACACGCATATCATTACACTCGTGTGCAAAACTTACGAGAACAGGATTATCAACAGAGAAGAATGTTTTGTGAAAATTTTCT
>NW_022639622.1:223844-225452 GCF_010583005.1 Odontomachus brunneus | reverse complement strand
GTCCATGAGGTTTTTTTGCGTTAACTCGTGTGGCACCCATACATCGAGCTTCTTTTTGTATCCAGCCTTATTCAAGTGGTTCCAAGCGGTTTTTTGTGCAATGTTTAGCTCCTGGGCAATTGAAACAGTGCTTACATGACGATTTCCATTATTTTATCGACATTTTCGACAATTGGCCTTCCAGAGCGTGGTGCATCTTTGACATCAAAATTACCGGAACGGAATCGACGAAACCAAAATTGCGCGTGATTGGCTATTACAGTATCAGGACCATAAACACTATTCACATTTTCAGCCACCTGGCTTGCGTTTTCACCTTTATCGAAGAAAAACTGTAAAATATGGCGTATTTTCTCTTTGCTGGTGTCCATCTTTGACGCGCGCTCAAACAATACTGAGTCAAACAATCACAAAATTGTCTGAGAAGTTTTTTTAGTACGAAATCTTATCTTTCTAACGCTATCTAGCGTAAACCGATCGCACTTATACAACGCGAGATATGTGGCGCCCCAGCTAACGCTGGATGCACACGCACATGCATACACACCTGTGCAGCAGCTGCCGCACGCTGATAGGCGAAAGCAGAAACTACTGCCGCGCCAAGATTTTGCGATCGCACCGTAAGTGCTATAGACGGTTCTCTCTACCAGTCAGTCGTAGCAGGTCGTAAGAAGGTAAAAGCCGTTTTCTCTCACACTTGAGATTTGTATACACGTTTTCCTTTGTCTGGACTAGCCGTCCTACGTGTCGCGGTGTCCTTCGTGAGGTGCGTGCCGGTTCGTTATTGCGACACATGTGTGTCCTCTCTCGTGCCGGAATTGAGCGAGATAAATCGTGCAAGTAATCACGAAGACGCAGTGGCGTAAGCCTTTGTAAAGCGTTGTGCCAAAGAGAAACTCGTGAAATGTAACCGCGCGGAAATATTGCTGTGTTGTACCATTAAGCACGCCAGTGTAGTAGTGCGCCACGTGCAATTGCTTGTGACGTCGGTCACACGCGCGCATTAGCAAGTAAGGTATTTTTTGTGTCTCGCTACGCGTATTTCCATGCTCGCTCAAAAAGGTATGATTGTGCCGTGCATACGCGGGCAGTAACACGGGTTGTCTACGTGCCGCGGACAGACCCACGTGCGCACACGGTACGTCGGCGCGGTGTCGATCACGTGCTCCTGCGTGATCACCTGTGTGCACAGTCTTAACATTGTGCCTAATCTATACACGTGTCGGTACGCAGGTACGCATGTATTCGACCTTGCTTGTGTAGAGAAATCCTTTCTTTCCTTTGATTTGTTTTGTACTGCGACCTCCACACAAGCCGTGATAACGTTCCTTTCTTTTTTCTATATACCAACATACCGTGTATTAGAATTAAGTACCAGCGTTAGAGTTAAGCTTGAGATATTGTAAAGAATACTGTTCCTTTGTTCCTTGCTGCGTAGGTTAAGTGCGTGCGAGCCAATTTTCTCTTGTTCATTTATTTCATGTTGCGTGGTGATCGGATCCCACCAAAGAAACATGTGTGTTCACGTTTAAATATACATTTCTTTTGTTAATTGGTGCATTGAGCATTAGTTCTTGTATGTGACATGTGTGCCTGTCCAGAGTTGCA
>NW_022639622.1:223104-223575 GCF_010583005.1 Odontomachus brunneus | reverse complement strand
TCTCAGAAAGTGGAATATCTTCTAAGAATTCTGGCATGTTTTCTGCCAAAAATTCTACATATGATTCACTGCGTAAAATGTCAGGGAGGATTACAGGACCCAGGATTTTTGTGCCCATAATTCCAGCCCAGACATTTATTTTCCAACGTGTTTGAAAATTTCTTATCCGAGTAACATGAGGATTCTCGTCGCTCCACTCATGCATATTATGCATGTTGAAAATTCCTTCTCGTGTAAACAGCGATTCATCGCTAAATATTACACGAGACGGAAAGTCGACCAATAGAACTAATACTCCTACTGGTCGACGCGTACGTGGTGAGGCATGCGGACCTCCCGCGATGATCGTATAAAAGCGTTGAAGAGATCGATACTGTAACCAATAATCTTGCGATTATTGGCAGAAGAGCGACATGGCAGCATATTCTAACGAAGAATATTACGACATGCTGATGGCACTCGGAGAGTGCC
>NW_022639622.1:221137-222798 GCF_010583005.1 Odontomachus brunneus | reverse complement strand
GTCCATGAGGTTTTTTTGCGTTAACTCGTGTGGCACCCATACATCGAGCTTCTTTTTGTATCCAGCCTTATTCAAGTGGTTCCAAGCGGTTTTTTGTGCAATGTTTAGCTCCTGGGCAATTGAAACAGTGCTTACATGACGATTTCCATTATTTTATCGACATTTTCGACAATTGGCCTTCCAGAGCGTGGTGCATCTTTGACATCAAAATTACCGGAACGGAATCGACGAAACCAAAATTGCGCGTGATTGGCTATTACAGTATCAGGACCATAAACACTATTCACATTTTCAGCCACCTGGCTTGCGTTTTCACCTTTATCGAAGAAAAACTGTAAAATATGGCGTATTTTCTCTTTGCTGGTGTCCATCTTTGACGCGCGCTCAAACAATACTGAGTCAAACAATCACAAAATTGTCTGAGAAGTTTTTTTAGTACGAAATCTTATCTTTCTAACGCTATCTAGCGTAAACCGATCGCACTTATACAACGCGAGATATGTGGCGCCCCAGCTAACGCTGGATGCACACGCACATGCATACACACCTGTGCAGCAGCTGCCGCACGCTGATAGGCGAAAGCAGAAACTACTGCCGCGCCAAGATTTTGCGATCGCACCGTAAGTGCTATAGACGGTTCTCTCTACCAGTCAGTCGTAGCAGGTCGTAAGAAGGTAAAAGCCGTTTTCTCTCACACTTGAGATTTGTATACACGTTTTCCTTTGTCTGGACTAGCCGTCCTACGTGTCGCGGTGTCCTTCGTGAGGTGCGTGCCGGTTCGTTATTGCGACACATGTGTGTCCTCTCTCGTGCCGGAATTGAGCGAGATAAATCGTGCAAGTAATCACGAAGACGCAGTGGCGTAAGCCTTTGTAAAGCGTTGTGCCAAAGAGAAACTCGTGAAATGTAACCGCGCGGAAATATTGCTGTGTTGTACCATTAAGCACGCCAGTGTAGTAGTGCGCCACGTGCAATTGCTTGTGACGTCGGTCACACGCGCGCATTAGCAAGTAAGGTATTTTTTGTGTCTCGCTACGCGTATTTCCATGCTCGCTCAAAAAGGTATGATTGTGCCGTGCATACGCGGGCAGTAACACGGGTTGTCTACGTGCCGCGGACAGACCCACGTGCGCACACGGTACGTCGGCGCGGTGTCGATCACGTGCTCCTGCGTGATCACCTGTGTGCACAGTCTTAACATTGTGCCTAATCTATACACGTGTCGGTACGCAGGTACGCATGTATTCGACCTTGCTTGTGTAGAGAAATCCTTTCTTTCCTTTGATTTGTTTTGTACTGCGACCTCCACACAAGCCGTGATAACGTTCCTTTCTTTTTTCTATATACCAACATACCGTGTATTAGAATTAAGTACCAGCGTTAGAGTTAAGCTTGAGATATTGTAAAGAATACTGTTCCTTTGTTCCTTGCTGCGTAGGTTAAGTGCGTGCGAGCCAATTTTCTCTTGTTCATTTATTTCATGTTGCGTGGTGATCGGATCCCACCAAAGAAACATGTGTGTTCACGTTTAAATATACATTTCTTTTGTTAATTGGTGCATTGAGCATTAGTTCTTGTATGTGACATGTGTGCCTGTCCAGAGTTGCACTCAGAGCATTTACACGCTTAGAGTTGTGTGGTACAACATACACAGGGTGCTA
>NW_022639622.1:217096-218548 GCF_010583005.1 Odontomachus brunneus | reverse complement strand
CTCCAACCAGATAATCAAGAGATCCGAGGAGGGAATTAGAGTACTAAAAGAGCAAGCCAAGCATAATCAGGACACTACAACGAGAGCCAGCAAGTCAGCAGCACCGGAAGAAGCAGTCGAAAAATGAAATTCAACCAGGAACTGAAAAATTGGCTCGAAGGCTGGCAACCAGCAAAGGAAAGATTGCCCGAAAATCGTGAACATTACCCGAGTCGCCTATGGCCCGACACATTAAGGACAAGTACAACACAGTCAAAACAAACACAGAAACAGGGCATCGCACCGAAGAACAAAGGAAAACAGGTTAAAAGAAACAGAACCACAATACGGAGGCACACACGTCAAACTACCATGGACGTGGATAAAGCGATAGAAGAATTACTAACAACGTGGAACGAGGCAGAGGCTCAGGCCCTGTGGGACTCGTTGAGCAAAACCGAAAGCGGAAACCAAAAAACAGAGGAACTAGATCGAGCGGCAAGGATAAAACTACCACCGGGGAAAAAACCACCAGTAGACAAACCACGGAGAAAACCGGCCATAGCCTGCACCAAGATACCACCGACAGCCAGGAAAGCCGAGGAAAAACTTCGAGCGCTTATGAACCTGGAACAAGAACCAGTCCGAAAGCACAGACCAAGGGTTAGACCTCTGACATGGGGAACAAACCAACATCTAACGTCAACACCTGGAAGCACCACAACGCGAGCAGGTCTACCATCGCCGACAGCAGCCAAGGCGGAGGGGCAACCAAACCTACCCAGAGCACGACCGACGATAAGAATTCGGACAGACGAACCGGTAAAAACCAAGATCATACTAAAAACCCGCGAATCGCAACCGGCACCAATCCGCGTCCAGATCTCCAGGGGGCGTACCGTCGACGTGCCGTACTATGCGGCACACATAACCCGCAAGTACCGACGGTACGTCGACGGAGAATTGTGGAGGTTCAAATTTTCGGAAACAGCCGAGCTTAAACTCGCATACAAAGTTAGATAGATTAAATAATACAAACCATAGGGAATAAGATCGTTATTAGGAATAAGTTCAGTTAAAATTTAAATAAAATAACATTGGTGACGGGTAAAATAGTAATAAATAGAGTAAGTAGAGTTATAGGTCGTTATAGTAGTATTAGTTAGATTTAAGTTGCGAGTGCCCGGGACAGGCACTACAAAGAGGGGGGAGTGATGTGACGATCCGGAAAGCGTCACGACAACCGGAAACAAAGAATAACAAAACGCCGAACAACCGCGCGCGGAATAACCGCAATGTCAACAAACAGTCGAAACTGTTTGTTATAATTTTGTATAAAAGCCGACAGAAAATTAATATCGGGAGAGATTGATCGGGAAGCGCCTCTCAGGCGCACGACCGACCAGAACTCGCAATTCCTAGAGATCCTAGACATCCCGTCGACCGAAGTGGATACGCGACGTCGACATCCTC
>NW_022639622.1:215920-216135 GCF_010583005.1 Odontomachus brunneus | reverse complement strand
GTTGGATCATGTCCAGATCTTGCCTTGACCGGTTGGATCATGTCCAATTCTTGCCTTGACTAGTTGAATCGTGTAAGATAAGACGGAAAGTGAATACTTTACGAGATATATTGAATTTTTTCATATTGCAACTTTGGAGCTTTATAACTCGAAAAGTACTCAATGAAGAAACATTTCATTATAATGTTTTGGAAAGCTCTCGAGGTCAGCTACAA
>NW_022639622.1:215644-215910 GCF_010583005.1 Odontomachus brunneus | reverse complement strand
ATAATAAAAGTACCGGAACGACAAGATAACTCGACGGGGGAGCATTTTAGAGAAAAATGTTTCAGACAAAAGTTGTAAGGCTTTAAAAAACGCATTCAACGATAGTAATTATTTGACATAGGATGGCGTCGCCAAGGTCAGAACAAGGTCAACTTTGCTTTTTTAAATAGAAACACATTTTTTATTACGGCGTTTTATTCAACGTAAAAATGCAAACAACTTTTGCTTGAAAAAATTTTTTATTCGACCTCTATTTTTTAAGATAT
>NW_022639622.1:215477-215634 GCF_010583005.1 Odontomachus brunneus | reverse complement strand
CGAAAACAAAGCGTTCTATAAAAAAATGTTAAATACAAAAGTTGTAGGGTTTAAAAAGATCTATTTTATGATATTAGCAGTTTGACCTTGAGTTGCGTCATAAAGATCAGGTCAAGGTCACAATGATGTTTTTAAATGGATACCCCCATTTTTTATT
>NW_022639622.1:214691-215436 GCF_010583005.1 Odontomachus brunneus | reverse complement strand
TTATTTGACATAGGATGGCGTCGCCAAGGTCAGAACAAGGTCAACTTTGCTCTTTTAAATAGAAACACATTTTTTATTACGGCGTTTTATTCAACGTAAAAATGCAAACAACTTTTGCTTGAAAAAATTTTTTATTCGACCTCTATTTTTTAAGATATTTACGTAAATATCTACAAAATTATTGAAACCAATATTCTTGTTATTATACCGTCAAAGATACGGTCGGAATTCGCTTTTGACAAAAAGAGCGATTTTCCTAGAAGAAGTGCATCGCTACATACGTATCGTATCATTCTTTTGTCGACGAATGGCTACGCATTCTCGCACGTCCGATAGAAAAAACAACCTTGAAAACGCTTAATCCGTCGGCTCTTATTATTTACCTCACTATTTACGGAGTGTGTTTTTGACGATAAACCCTAATAAATTTTAAAAATCCGGCCTTCTTTCTTGGGAGAACCGTTTTGTCCTAGGAGAGAGAGAGAGGAGTAAAATTTTGAGGGTATATATGCGAGGAGAAAACTCCGGTTTCGCATTTTCCACTGTCAGTTTTCCGTCGTGAGACACGTTACAATGTCGCGAGTGGGTACATTAGTGCACGAGTTCATCGTTACGGCTTCAAACGCCGACGCGAATATTGATAGCGTTCGATATTTGACGCGTATTTCCGCCGATGACGCGGAAAATTATATTTTATTTTATTCTTTCACATGCGCTTGTAGCAGCACGCTGCTAGCGCTTTGTG
>NW_022639622.1:207422-214681 GCF_010583005.1 Odontomachus brunneus | reverse complement strand
GGTATCAAGAAATAAAAATTGCTTATTTTGTTTTCATAGAGCTCTGTGAATTTTTTCAGAATTTTGTGTTAACTTTTTAGTACTTCAAGGAAATATAAGAAAATGAAGTACTAAAAAGTTAATATAAAATTCTGAAAAAATTCACAGAGCTCTATGAAAACAAAATAAGCAATTTTTATTTCTTGATATTTTTTGGTAAAGTTGATAGAATTCAAGTAAAAAATTATTGAAACCAATATTCTTGTTATTATACCGTCAAAGATACGGTCGGAATTCGCTTTTGACAAAAAGAGCGATTTTCCTAGAAGAAGTGCATCGCTACATACGTATCGTATCATTCTTTTGTCGACGAATGGCTACGCATTCTCGCACGTCCGATAGAAAAAACAACCTTGAAAACGCTTAATCCGTCGGCTCTTATTATTTACCTCACTATTTACGGAGTGTGTTTTTGACGATAAACCCTAATAAATTTTAAAAATCCGGCCTTCTTTCTTGGGAGAACCGTTTTGTCCTAGGAGAGAGAGAGAGGAGTAAAATTTTGAGGGTATATATGCGAGGAGAAAACTCCGGTTTCGCATTTTCCACTGTCAGTTTTCCGTCGTGAGACACGTTACAATGTCGCGAGTGGGTACATTAGTGCACGAGTTCATCGTTACGGCTTCAAACGCCGACGCGAATATTGATAGCGTTCGATATTTGACGCGTATTTCCGCCGATGACGCGGAAAATTATATTTTATTTTATTCTTTCACATGCGCTTGTAGCAGCACGCTGCTAGCGCTTTGTGCAAGTGCGAGAAATTTTGGGGTGATCCGAAATTAATGAATATAATCAGAGAAATTCTGATGTTTCGACGAGATTTTGAGGAGAACATCGAGAACGTGTGGGGTATTATCGCCGACGCGATATCCTACAACGGATAAGTTAAATCATATCAATTTTATACCAAAAACTAAAACTTTGTAATTTACGCGAATTTTTAAGACAATTATTGTTTTTATCGTTTCATAAGTCCGACTTTCGTAGCCGACGGTACCAGTGATGGAGAAGCGCTTGAGCTTCTTCCACGGGGTCGTAAACGCCTCGCGGAGGAACCGCCTTACCCGAATCAGGCGAACGAGACGTCGTCGTCGTTGCTGAACCCATACGTAAGATAGCATAAATATTTATAAAATAACAAAAGTGTCATATTAAAATCGATTCATGCGTTATAAGTGTAATTTTACTTTAAGAAAACAGCGAAAATGATACCGGTGCTAGTGAAACGGTAGCCGTCGCCGCTGCCGGCACGGACGACACCGTCGGCGACGACAATGACGTCGACGACGAGGATGACGACAACACCGACGACAACGATAGCGTCGACAGCGACGACGGTGATAGAGCCGACAGTGACGACGACGACGACGGCGATGATGGCAACGTCGCCGTTGCCAATGACGCCGACAACGATGTCAATGTCGACGAAGACAGGGGCGAGGAAAGTAACGAGGGAGAGGAACGCGACGATGACAATGTCGGGGGTAATGCTGAAAATGTTTGCCGCTATCGAGAGCCGCTTTCTTCGGCAATATCAGGTAAGAACTTTTGCGTGCGAACCCACGCGGAATTCTCTGAATGTTTATTTTTATTTACGTTTAATTTATTTTACGTTCGAATTTAATTCAAATGATTGTAAATGAAACTAGAACCGAGTTACTTGCCGGTTAGCCACCATTCCGACGAAGGGGAAAATTGTATGCCGCATATTCCCGACGCGGAAAGAGAAGAGGAATGGGAAAGAATACTGTAGGAGTGTAACGCGGAAATTCCCCCGGAATTACGAATTTTTTCTGATTCCCCGTTATGGGATTCTAGTCAGGAATTATCGTATTTCAATTTAACGCCGGAAGAGTAAATTCGAACGTGAGTTATAAGATGACTTAAAATATTAAATATTTTACAGAGCTCGCGTTTCTAATTATTTCGCATTACTTTTTTACAGTACAACAAGGAGGCACACGTGGAAGCGTTCTCTCCTCCGAAATGGAACCGGCGCGAGAGGAGCTTATGGAGGAAGAAGGAGACGAAGAAAAAGAAGAAGTTCCTCACGAGCGCGGTAATGTTAAATTTAATTATATCGAAATACGGGGAGAAAACGCGCGGCGGTTTAGGAATTTTCGTATATTACGAAAGGCGCGTATAAAGATTCTCCCACCCGCCAAAGGCACCGACATCGCTAATCATTTAGAAAATGCGTTCCGCGAAATCTATTCTTACGCCGTTAATTCCGCTAACGCGAGCGATTACGTAGGGCTGTCTTTCACCTCGATGGCTTTAACACGCGGGCCGGCCGGCTTGTCGTTTCGCCTAGTGCGAGACTTGACTTACGAGGATGTCTGGGGCCTCGTAAGCTCGGTAGCGCAAAGCGCCGAGAGTCACGATATTGCGGAACGTTTTTTAATAACGGTGTACAATGTCGGGATGCCTTTGGGGCGAGGGGGAAAATCGAATAAATTAACGCGTGAAAATATGGTAAAACGCTCGATTTTAAATATAAGTAATCGGGATAATATGTGTCTCCCGCGTTCCCTCGTCGTGGCTCGCGTTTATTGCAAACACAGTATAGTACGCACTGGCGAACTACATAAAAAATGTGAAAATATAAGACATCCATATTCCGCGTTGCAAAGATGTTTGGCGGAAGAATTAACAAGAAACGCCGGTATAGTTATACCTGAGGAAGGATGCGGCATCCCGGAGATCGAGCGTTTTCAGCAGCTTCTCTCACTAGAAAATATCGTGATTGTCGTTTATAATTTCAGGAGTTTCGGACGCGGAGTTCCTCCGTTGTATGACAGACACTCGACGCTCGCCTCTCGTTCTCGTATAGCCAAGTATACACTAAACATAATGTATTACGAGCGCTCGCGGCATTATAAACGTATTTTAAATTTAAAAGCCGCCTCGGCTAGTATATATTATTGCGTTCCCTGTAACAAAGGTTACCGTCATGAAACGGGTCATCGGTGCTCAAATACGTGTCCGCGATACCTCGGCGCGCCGCCATGCGAGAAGCTAGACGCACGATTAATCGGCTGCGACGCGTGTAACCGCGTGTTTTACGGCGAGAGCTGTTTCGAACGTCATCGCGCGCCGAAATCTTACGCCGGCAGGTCGTAGGTCGAGATCGATGATAACGACGATAAGGACGATGCGAGAACAAATCGGAAGGGCCGCGCCGCATTTATATTTTACGACTTCGAGACGCGGCAAAACGAAATGCTCGAAGGGTGCGCGAACGTTAAAACCCACGTAGTTACTCTCTGCGTCGCGCAGCAAACGTGCGAATCTTGTCTGGGAGAGGACGATATGGCGTCGCGATGTCGTTGGTGCGGGGTGCGCGAATTTGTATTTCGCGATGATCCGGTAAAACAATTCGTCGATTTTGCAACGAGAACGACGAAGCGTTTCTCGTGCTTCATCTGTATTGCGCACAATGCGGGGGAGTTCGACTCGCAGTTCATCCTGCGCTACCTGGTTGAGAGCGGTAGGACGGACGAACCGAAATTAATATTAAACATAACAAAAATTGTATTACTAACCGTGAGACGGACAAAATTTCTCGATAGCGTTAATTACATGCCTATGCAGCTGTTGGCGTTACCGAAAGCTTTCGGGCTGAAGGATTCCGTCGCCAAAGGTGTATTTCCGCATTTATTCAATACGATTAAAAATCAAAATTATGTCGGGCCGCTACCGATATTGATTATTATTCTCCGGATACAATGAAATCGGACGAACGCGAGCAATTTTTAACGTGGCACGCGGAAATGTCGGGCAAAAACGCGATGTTTAATTTTCAACAGGAGATAGTGCGCTATTGCCGGAACGACGTAGATATCCTTCGACGAGCGTGTCTGGCCTATCGATAAATTTTCCTAGACAGTAGAAATGTGTGTCCGTTCGAAGAATGCACAACTATCGCTTCCACGTGTATGAAAGTTTTTCGCAAAAACTTTTTGCGCGAGAAGGAGATTGGGATAATCCCGCTCGGCGGTTATAGAGGTGTCAACGCGCAATCGCGTAAAGCGCTGCAATGGTTATTACTGAAGGAGCGTGAGCTCGGACGCGCGATAATTCACGCGGCGAGAGGTCGGGAACAGCGTTTATTGGAAGGCCCGCTCGTCAACGGATATTATGAGACGGAGAATCTCCGGCAGCGTCACGTGCTGCAATTTCATGGCTGTTTTTGGCACGGATGTCCCAAGTGTTTCCGCGTGAACCGCAACAGACCGCTCTCAACCGTGTCCTGCGAGGATACAATCGAAGCACGTTACGAGCGCACACTCGCGATGACGTGTCGTTTTAAAAAACGGGGGTATGTCGTTACGGAAAAGTGGGAGTGTATCTTCGATCGGGAGCTACGCGAAAATCGTGAGATACGCGAATTTATTGAGAAACAATCCCTTCGAACCTCGCGAGGCGTCCTACGGCGGGCGTAAAATATCGTCACGCGGTATGAAGTTACAGGTACAGAGAAGATACGTATGTTTTTTGACGTATGTTCTTTGTACCCGTATGTGCTGAAGACGGGAGCTTTTCCGCTGTCATCCGGACATTTACGTGGGTGAGGAGCGTTGCGCCTTGATCGGAGCAGGCCCCGATTTTAACTTTGACGCCGTAGAAGGCCTCATACGTTGCAGGGTGCTCGCGCCGCGTGATCTCTTCCATCCAATACTCCCTTATCGTGTTAATGGAAAATTGCTATTCGCGCTTTGTCGCAGCTGCTGCAAGACATTTTCTCAGACCGCGTGTACGCACGATGACCCTGTCGATCGCGAATTTGAAGGCGCGTGGGTGTCTTGCGAGTTACGCAAAGCTATTGAAAAAAGTTATCGCGTCACGAGTGTGAGCGAAATATGGAGCTACAAAATTACGCGATACGATCCGGTTACGCGATGGGGAGGATTGTTCGCCGAGTATATCAACTGTTTTCTGCAGTTGAAACAAGAGGCCAGCGGATGGCCAAACGAATGCGCGAATGACGAAGGCGGCAAGGAACGGTATCTGCGCGAATACGAGAAAATCGAGGGTATTGTTCTCAATAGGTCGAATATCTCCCCGAATCCAGGCTTGCGCTCGGTCGCGAAGCTCTGTCTCAACTCTTTCTGGGGTAAATTCGGCCAACAGTCCAGTACCGAGATCGTTAGAACGTGGGAGAGTTTTACGGCTCTGCTCACGAGCTCGGAGCACGAAATAACAGATGTATTGCCCGTAAACGACGAAGTGATATATGTTTCATGGAGAAGCCGTCACACCTTCTCCGCTGACCAGCGTCGCGATAGCCGCTTACACCACGGCGTTAGCCCGATTAAAGCTATGTTCGTATTTAGAAAAGTTAGATCGTCGCGTGTTATATTACGATACCGATTCGTGTATATATTTCAGCACCAATGATCCCGACGAGTACAAGCCGCGTACGGGAAATTTTTTGGGCGACATGACGGACGAACTCGAGAGTCACGGCCCCAGTAGCTACCAGTACATCGAGACGTTCGTATTCGCTGGCCCGAAATTTTACGTTTACGTCGTTTGCACGAGTAAAGGACGCGCGCGAGAAATTTGCAAAGTGAAGGGAGTAACCCTGAATTTTGAAAATTCTCGCGTGCTTTTAGTTCCATTAAGTCATTGTTATTAGCCGACGAAAAGTTAAAGAGGGGGGAAGAGACGGGCGAGGATAAAACCGTGATAAAACTGCGATTTAGCGCGATTCGGCGTACCGTATTTCACGACATCGTCACAAGAGACGAGACAAAGTCCTGCATACCTGTATTACTAAAACGTATTTTTAACGACAACGGATACTCCGCACCGTACGGTTACGTTTCCAGCGAATAGCGATATATATCGTACCTTTGTTTTACTTATTTGCAGCGTAAGATTTTAAAATTATTCCTAGGATAAGAACAGTGTAAAAACTGCGAAATATACGGAATATACACACCTGTTTACTCCTCCTGTAAAAAGATAAATGTAAATTTTACGCGCTATACTTTAAAAATAAGGTAATATATTTTTATATGCAACGAAGACGAATGTAAAAAATAAAAACTTTTTAAAATCGATTTTGTTCTTACACATACATCCCTTCCACCCCCCAGGTCCCTATACTTTAAGCGAGCGAGCGAAACAATTTTGAATTTCTTGCGCGATGCTTAAGCTACGAATAGAAGTAACTTTCAAACAAGAGGACAAAATGTCCCGGCTGAGTGCGAACCGAGAAATATCGCTTGTTCCAGCGCGATAAGCTCAACAATCGCGGTTCTAGCGCTGGGAGGGGATACGAACTATCTTTCCCCCCAGCGCTAAATAAGCTTTTGCGCGTCGCGTGCGGAAGTTCGCTCACGGCGGCGCGAACCGCGCCGCGCCGTGGGAAAGAACTCGCTGAGGCGTGCGCGCGCGCGCGCGTCCCCGCGGATGTACGCTGACGCGAGCGCCGCGTTCGCCGCGTGGGCCCCCCGCGAGGGTTTGCTAGCCCACCGTCGCGCGATTCGAGATATAAATCCGCGCTCGCGAGCCGGGCTTTTTTCATTCTCAGAGTCGCGCGCGGAGACTGTTTGTTCGCGCGACATAGACGTACGCTGAAGGCATCCTTGGACGTCGATCGTTTGTGATCTGACGGGATGCGGTAAAGCGATCTTAGTGAAGACTTTTCTTCGCCATTTGTCCGGCATGTCCGACGTCGATTTCGAAAGAATTTTGTTTTATTACGCGGAGTGCAGGAGGCCTATCGTCAACTGCAGCACGAAGTGGATTTGTTGTACCGTCGCGAAAAGTCCGGGGCAGCATCGTGCGACATCGGAAAGCGCGCGGGGGGAAATATAATCGAGTTTCGCGAAGGTTTACCCCGCCCCGATGATTACTCGCACGATCCGCTTCGCGCGAAATTAGTGATAATCGACGACCTTATGAGGGAATCGTCCTCGTGCGACGTGATTGTGGATTTGTTCACAAAAGGTAGTCATCACAAGAACCTCAGCGTTATACTGATTTCCCAAAATCTCTTTCATCAAGGCCGCGGATAGCGGGATATTTCTCTCAACTGCAATTATATCGTGGTATTCAAAAATCCTCGCGATCGCGCTCAAATTCGCCACTTGGCGCGTCAAGTTTATCCGGATGATTCGAAGTTTCTGAAAAAGGCGTACCACAACGCTACTTCGCGACCGCACGGATATTTGCTGCTCGATTTGAAACAGTCTACTCCCGACGAA
>NW_022639622.1:207177-207412 GCF_010583005.1 Odontomachus brunneus | reverse complement strand
TTCCCGAGAAAAGGAAAAAATCAACAAACGCGCGAAAACGCGGGCGTTAACAACGACGGCGACGATGCCGAAAACAATCGTCCCGAAGACGATGCAAGATACGGAAACGACAACGTCCTCGATGACGATGAACCGGAGCTCGATCGTCGTCGTCGTTGTGAGAGAGAGACGAGGGAAGCAGAGGACGCACCGACGGAGGCGCGTATCGATGAAGATAACGCGAGCGCATTGAGCC
>NW_022639622.1:206756-207167 GCF_010583005.1 Odontomachus brunneus | reverse complement strand
TAGCGGGATATTTCTCTCAACTGCAATTATATCGTGGTATTCAAAAATCCTCGCGATCGCGCTCAAATTCGCCACTTGGCGCGTCAAGTTTATCCGGATGATTCGAAGTTTCTGAAAAAGGCGTACCACAACGCTACTTCGCGACCGCACGGATATTTGCTGCTCGATTTGAAACAGTCTACTCCCGACGAATATCGATTTCGCGTGTGCATCTTCCCCACGGAAACGCGCATTATGTTTATGTCCCGCGTAGATCTTCGGGAAATCACGTATAAAACTCTGCACGCTCACTCGAATCGCGACAGTCGCGTCTTCGCGATGACATCGAAACGCGGGAGTAGCGATAGAGCAACGAGTATCGCGTGTCGCTCCATCGGCCGGGAAAACGTCTGTCTTCTGAAAGCACTGTGC
>NW_022639622.1:206665-206746 GCF_010583005.1 Odontomachus brunneus | reverse complement strand
TCCGTCGGCGAAGCCCCCCGTCGAGGACGCTGCAGCGAGCAGAAAAGCATCAGAGGAATACTGGATAAAATCCCGAAAAGT
>NW_022639622.1:206436-206655 GCF_010583005.1 Odontomachus brunneus | reverse complement strand
TCGAAGTTTCTGAAAAAGGCGTACCACAACGCTACTTCGCGACCGCACGGATATTTGCTGCTCGATTTGAAACAGTCTACTCCCGACGAATATCGATTTCGCGTGTGCATCTTCCCCACGGAAACGCGCATTATGTTTATGTCCCGCGTAGATCTTCGGGAAATCACGTATAAAACTCTGCACGCTCACTCGAATCGCGACAGTCGCGTCTTCGCGATG
>NW_022639622.1:206107-206426 GCF_010583005.1 Odontomachus brunneus | reverse complement strand
ACGCAAGCTGTTGCGACATTTATGCGATATGGTGGTGCCCGTTAGAATAAGCTGGGTCATGAGTATTGACGGAAATGTTTTAAAGGGAACGAACATCGCCGAATTTGTGAACGATGCGGTACGCGAGAGAAAAACCTTAAAAGTGACGGGGAGAGGCCGATTCGCTCGACTATTGCACGATATAGCTACTCCTCCTGAATTCGTGGGAAATCGCGAATTACGAGAGAAGAGCATTAATCAGATTTTCACCGAAGAATCGCCTTTGCACAATAGCGTTTCTATTCCCGATGATTTAGCGGCACGTAGTAGCACCCCTATT
>NW_022639622.1:205788-206097 GCF_010583005.1 Odontomachus brunneus | reverse complement strand
AACGAGTATCGCGTGTCGCTCCATCGGCCGGGAAAACGTCTGTCTTCTGAAAGCACTGTGCTATTTAACGAAGAAAGAGCGGACCTCCTTCTTACATTGCGCAGGTAACGATTTCATCGCCTGTATCTGCGAATGCGCTTTCAACACACTCAGAGATAACGTACCGCTCGACCAGCGGGAAAAAAGTCGTTTGTCCAGGTACAAAGCTGCGCTGCAGAATATCGCGAGTAAACGCACTAATTTGAAAGCCAAGAGGAAAATTATCGTGCAAAGAGAAGGATTCTTGCCTTACCTGATCGGACCCATACT
>NW_022639622.1:205523-205778 GCF_010583005.1 Odontomachus brunneus | reverse complement strand
CGAATGGATAAACGCGCGTTCGACTAAGCATCGCTCGAAGATAAGCGCGACAATGAGGGATACTCGGCGTTTATATCCAGCGACAGTAACAAGAACAAAACCCGCATGAGTGGCCGCGATTCCAAACTCGCGAGAAAGAGGCGATTGTTAAATTGGAATCCCACGGAACCTTTGGACAGTAGCACGCATATCCTCGAAGGCCCATCGTCGTCGTCGTCGTCGCGTAAAAACGTAACTTTTCCCGGGACAAGGGTG
>NW_022639622.1:205168-205513 GCF_010583005.1 Odontomachus brunneus | reverse complement strand
CCTTACCTGATCGGACCCATACTCAGTGCTATTCTATCAAGCATTATCGGTAAACCGCGTAGTTAATTAAATCGAACGCTCGCGCGTATCATGGAAAGAACGAAAAAGATGGTTTTGGTTTCCGCGGAAAACCTCGCGAGAATGCAGCAGCAACAACAACCCGTAATTCTCGCCGTTTCGTCGAATAACGACGCGGGATCCGGTGAAAATACCGTACGCACCCCGGGAACCGTTTTGTCGCGACTCGACGCCGAGATGAGACGAATTCTCGATTCAGCGATGACGGATCGCGAGAAATGGGAATTGTATAGAGAAGTGCTTCAACGTTACCTGTATATATATATA
>NW_022639622.1:204961-205158 GCF_010583005.1 Odontomachus brunneus | reverse complement strand
CCGGTAAATGCAGATCCGGTGAGACATTGTTCGAAGAGGAACGGGACAAACGAGGTGTTTATATCCAGCAACAACAAGAAGAATAAAACGCACGTGAGCAACAGAAATTCTTAATTCGCAAGGAAGAGACGATTGTTGGATTGGAATCTTTTGGAATGACGGGGCTGGAAAAATTATACTATAATCCCGCGCACTAT
>NW_022639622.1:204855-204951 GCF_010583005.1 Odontomachus brunneus | reverse complement strand
TTCAGCGATGACGGATCGCGAGAAATGGGAATTGTATAGAGAAGTGCTTCAACGTTACCTGTATATATATATATATATATATATATATATATATAT
>NW_022639622.1:201256-204668 GCF_010583005.1 Odontomachus brunneus | reverse complement strand
AATTCGCAAGGAAGAGACGATTGTTGGATTGGAATCTTTTGGAATGACGGGGCTGGAAAAATTATACTATAATCCCGCGCACTATGCGGGGTACTCAACCATGGAAAATCTTTCGCGCGCCGCCGAACCGGATTTCAATCGAAACGAAATGATTAGTTGGCTCGAGTCACAAGACGCGTATACGCTGCACAGACCGATACGACGCAAATTTCCCCGCTTACATTACAACGTGACGAATATCGACGACGTGTGGGAGGCCGATTTGATCGAGCTTTGCAATCTCTACAACGATGACTACTGCTACTTGCTCACGATTATCAATGTGCTCAGCAGATATGTCTGGGTGGAAGTGATACGTGACAAAACAAGTGTTAGCTTGATGGCAGCACTCCGGCGCGTGCCGGCGAGGGACGGCTACCTGTGTATCTACAAACAGACAAGGGAAAAGAATTCTTCGCGCGTCCCTTTCAAAACTTTTTGAAAAAAAGAGCATACGTTTTTGCGTAACTCGAAATCCCGATGTCAAAGCCGCCGTAATCAAGCGCTTCAATGGAACGCTCAAAGAATGAAGGTGGCGCTATTTTACTCATCGGAATACACATCGTTACATCGATATTTTGCAGGATATCGCGCGCGCCTACAATCACATCCGTCATTCCGCCATGCGGAAATTCTTGATGCGGCCGGCGAGTGTTACGCTGGAAAACGCTCGCATCGCACGCGACAATACGAAACGACGATACGAGCGCAAAGGGGGAGTTCGTAAACGAAAGGCTAAATACGCGGTGGGCGATCTAGTGCGAGTCAGTAGGGCAAAAGGCACCTTCGAGAAAGGATACGAGGCGAATTGTAGCGAGGAAATATTTCAAATTCATCGCGTTCTCACATGACGAGAACCGCAGGTATACGAATTGAGCGATCTATCGGGTGAAGTTATAGACGGGATATTCTACGAGCAGGAACTAGCGAGGGTGAGCAAAAATTTGCAAGAAGAGGAGTTTCTCGTCGACAAGGTGATAAAAGGCAGGGGTCGCGGCGCCAGTAAGGAATTGCTAGTTAGCTGGCGAGGATACCCCTCTAAATTTAATTCGTGGATATCCGCTTCGAATCTGAAATTGCTCGGGCATAATGCGGGGACAATTTCTCATAATTCTACTTAGCAACAGCAGCATGTGATACTTTTCGGAAAATATGATCACATCGTTTATCACGGAATTACCTCAACGAGTGGATTTGCGCGGTCAATAGGAAGTTGCGCTCACCGAGATTCAGTTTCCCTACAGTTTTTTGCCGGAGATACAAGCCGGAGAGGAGGACCGACTCGTCTTCGTCAATATCGAGGAGCACGAGCCGAAGAAAACTGTCGAGATCGAAACCGCCTGCATAACCCCCAGCGTTTACCGCGATCCACCGGATTTGATGTCCGCCTTAAACAGCGAATGTTCGGAGATCGGCGCGCACATCGTTTGGCGAGTGGATTCCCGATACGGTGGCAGAGTCTTCATGAGTCTCAAGTGCGACAAAAAACAATGCACTTTGTTCCATTGTGTAAAATTCTCCGACGAGCTCGGCCGTATGCTAGGGTTCGATACGCACAAAAAACGCGAAAAACTAATATATCCCGAAGTAGCGAATATCGAATCCGTATCGCGCTATCCCGATTCGAAATCCGCACCGAGCGTACGCGAAGTTAGCGAGGAATTATTTTATATGATTTCGTCGACAACGCGGGAACTCGCGTTCGACGTGCCGGGTAGCATCGCGCGAGGTATCCCCGATAAACTCTTCGTTTATTGCGACATCTGCGAGCCTTACGTAACGGGGGATGTTTTTTCCCCTCTTCTTCGAGTGGTCCCGGTCGAGTACTCGCTCGACAGGTACATTTTTGGTTGTAACGCCACGAAGAATTTTTTTATACGCGAATTACATTCCTCTACGCTTGACTTGTTTTCGAACGATAGAAATAGATATAAGAGATCAAACGGGTGAGCATACCATTCGAATTTGGGACGCTGACGGTGACCTTGCACTTTAGGCGCTGCGATTAAAGAGAATTTGATATTATAACGCGATATGAGTCATTACCAGGAATATTACGAGGCGCAGACCGGGGTTCCACGACGGTGGAATTCCCTGTATTTTCGTAGGTTCGCCGTATCAGCGCGGACACGGTATCGGGAGTTTTCTCGGGGGGCTATTTAGATGAGCACTTCCTTATTTGACCGGCGCTTTACGCATTAGATAGGGTAGGCCGGTTCTAACCCATGGTCCTCCGAGGGGGGGTAAGGGGCGGGGGTACCGCGGGCGGGGGTATGACGTCACCGGGGGGATGACGTCACAGGGGGTATAACGTCACAGGGAGGTATGATGTCAGGGGGGAATGCGTCACCGCGGGGGGAGTATGACCGCCGAGGGGGTTATCAGCGGTCGGTAATTTGGGGCATACCGATGTTACCGACGGTCGGTAATTTTTACCGATATTATATAACATTTAATTACATAATTTTTTACCAACATATAATTTTTACCAACATATAATTACACAATACCGACGATCGGTAATTTATTACCGACATTATATACCAACATTTAATTACTTAATTTTTACCAGCACATGTATATTTTTATATAATTTTTACTGTCATATTTACATAATATCGGTAATCGGTAATTACCGATATTATATAATTTATCTATCTGCTTTCGTTAGATCATTTTACCGATCTGCGGCGGTTTTTTCGCGGCCGTTTTTTTTTTGCGGCAGATTTTGCAGCGGTTTTCGCGGCCGGTTTTGCGCCGCCCGCGCATTTCGCAGTGTGATTTTTTTTTAGTCACAGCTGCAAAATCTAATATTGTGCAAACGTATGCATTCGACAATTAGATGCGCAAGAAAAAGAATGCGACACATGATAGTCCTATTACTAATGAGCACGTACACTGTGCCCCCGCGAAGATTTTGCAAGCGATGTATGCATTCGACAATTAGATGCGCAAGAAAAAGAATGCGACACATGATATTCTTATTACTAATGAGCTCATACACTGCGCTGTGTTATGCAACAAGATTTTGCAAACGTATGTATGTTATACATCAAGGACAATATATTACGAGGGTGGTCTGAAAAGTTTCCGACCTAACAAAGATACAAGTCATTTTTTCTGAAAATTGTTTTTTATTTTTCAACATAGTCTCCTTGTAAATCTACACACTTCTCCCAGCGATGCTCCCATCTCTGTAACCCGTCGAAATAGTACTCGGCGTTTTTCTCTGCAAAATAATTGTTCACGAAGGTGATTGCCTCTTCATTTGACGAAAATCTCTGTCCTCCGAGCGCAATTTTTAGATGAGGGAACAAAAAGAAGTCGCTTGGGGCTAGATCTGGTGAGTAAGGTGGATGGTCAAGCAGTTCAA
>NW_022639622.1:201149-201246 GCF_010583005.1 Odontomachus brunneus | reverse complement strand
TTATGCAACAAGATTTTGCAAACGTATGTATGTTATACATCAAGGACAATATATTACGAGGGTGGTCTGAAAAGTTTCCGACCTAACAAAGATACAA
>NW_022639622.1:198985-201139 GCF_010583005.1 Odontomachus brunneus | reverse complement strand
GAGTCTTTCAACTTGACCTTTCCCTTCTTCCTTTTTGTTGCAGGCTTGGGCACCGCGGGATCCCACTGCTGCCACCAATTTTGTTGTGCCCTCAATTAAGATAAGCACAACCGGTAATTGGGATTCCGGTGCGAACGTGCAAACGGTTAGGATAGTAAGGGAATCTTATAATCTTGAGGAGTTTTTATAATAAAAATATATTATTGAACTTGTCTTCTTACAGTGTCTGTTCACGTTCTTATTACACTTCACATAGATACGTTTTAACTTATCCTTTAACGCGTAGGTTAATGTTATTATAATGCGAAACACTCGTATTACTCCCGAGTCAGCTGTCTCTCACTTGAGACATGTAACGTGCGCCTTTAAACTGGTCAGTACTTCTCTCTACACTCTCTCTGCTCTCTAGATGGTCCAACTCTTTATATATCATTCATGAAATTAGGGAATTAGGTTACCGACCTAATTACCTAACAGTTCAAAAGTGTAACGCGATGTTTCTGCAGCGTGTGCACTTTTGATTTACTTGTCGTATTTCGCAATGTTCGTTTATGCAATACGTGCATTTCGGCTGAAACGTCTTTTAGCGTTTCATCATGTTTTGTCCTACATAACATTCTGAGGAACTCCAATCATGGTGCATGTAACTTCCTAAATCATTCTTATAGTATTGTTCCACGAATTCCTAAGGAAGTACAATTCAGGAAAGAAGAAAACTTTATGAACACTTAAGAATTCATCGTGCTATCTGGAATTACATCGGCGCATGGTTCAGTCGAGACCCAAGCAGCAACAGATACGGGACACAAGCAACAAATTGAACGGCTAAAATGGAGGACAAATCAAGAAAGATATCCATGGTGCAGTTTTTGCGTGACAGAGAACTCGGTTTGCGAGGAATAACCAAACGCGGTGTGAAGGAAAATGTTAAAGTTATCAAGTTCTGCTCTCTAAAAAGTTGGCCCCATGACTTAGTGCAGGAGTACGCCAATCAGATAGTGGAAGACGCACGTAGGATCACGACTGAGAATGCAAGTGAAATAAACACTAAATTGAATGAGCTTATAATGCATCCAGACATCAGAGTGCTAAAGAACTTTAACCTTCAAAATTTCTATATAAAAATTCCGGCAGGTAGTTTACACATATAGTGTTGTTTCATGACATACATTTATATGATGATTTGTGGAATGCTGATATGTGAATTTTGATGATGGAGCGACACGATAAACGCGAACTTTGTATGTGCTATCGAGACAGTTTACAGTGGCCAAAAGTAGATGAAATCAGTTAGGACGATGAATCTATAGTTTACACCGATGAAATGCGGCGATGTCAACGGTGTCCGTATAGTGAGTCAGATCTGATCTACATGTCCGCACATTAATTGACTGATTGAACAATAAATTGAGAAATTCTCAGTGCAATATTAAGCATCACAATGCAATATTTTTGTGCTGATACATGAATGTGTGGATGCGGTTGACCGCATGTGCGACATATGATGTTACTATTACGTTAGGCTGTGCTGATTTTGCACATTTGCCACCCTCTCCTAATGAGACATATTTGTTACAAAGAGATAACGATGGACCATATAAAAGTCACCCAGGAGTCACCAGCAAACAGTCCATGTCCACATCGACAAAGGAGAGAGAGAGAAAGAAAAACTACAATAAAAAATGTTGAACAACAACGAATTTAGAAGACCCGTATATGGGGAGGAGGAGGAAGTTCTGTTACAACAAAGCCCCCTACGTAAGTTTTTAATAGATTGTATAATCCAGGTTTTTATATTTTTTAAAATAATAATTAATCCAATTTTAGCTATCGAGGAAAGGGAGGAGGAGGAGGAGGAGGAGGAGATGAAGACTGATGAAGAGGAGGAAGTAGACGCACAGTCGGCTATAGGTGAGAGAGCAAACAACATTTTTTATAATTTGTAATCAAATTTTCGATTTTTCTGTATAGAAAAGCGTTAAATTAATTTTTAAATTTGATTTCAGAACATATAGAAGTCATTAACATTGATGAATCTGAGGAGGAGGAGGAGGCTGATGAAGAGGAGGAAGAAATAGGCGTACAGTCGACCAATGGTGAGAAAGCAGACAACATTTTTTATAATTTGTAATCAAATTTTCGATTTTTCTGTAT
>NW_022639622.1:197209-198229 GCF_010583005.1 Odontomachus brunneus | reverse complement strand
ATGAAGAAAAGCAAGTAGAAATAATTAGAATTAATTACGGCGAAATTGAAATAATCCGTAATTTATATTGATATATTTATTATTATTATATTATTATTATTATTATTATTATATTAATATTATTATATATTAAATAAATACAATTATTATTATTATTATTATTATTATTACTAAAGAGTATCATCAATAAATGTAATCACACATTATAATAAAAATTTATTATACATATCAAAAGTTAAACAATTCTTTCTGGCGCTGACACCACCACCAATTAAATATTTTCAATACATTTATTAACGCACGTGTTTTGTATGATTATTACATCGTAAAATGTTGGTTGCATCCAGCTTGTCCAATGACGCCATATCCTCGTAATCCGCATCCAGAGTCTCAACAATCACTTTTTCCCTCACATCATCATCGAGGAGATTCGTCAACCATTCTCGCTTCTCGTATCTCTTGACGTAGACGAGTTTGGATTCTTCGCTGGTTTCGCTGATCACAGCGTCCGTGATCAAACGTTTCGCTTTGTTGTACGAGACGATTCCATCCTTCCAATGCAGACCATGATGATTAGCCGTCAACCATGCTTTCGATTTATCAGCTCTCGTGAGAAGATGCCACGGCATAGGACTCGCAACGACATAATGGGAAAGAACAGTTCCATTCCCAAGTATTCCCAAGTATTCTATCTCTTTTACGTGAAATCTCATTCCAACTGTGAATCCTTGCAGGTCCACAAATGTAGGCACGTTCATTTTTATGTGATTTTGCGCACAATGTTGGTCAGGGGACTGTACTCCACAATGCGATCGTGCAGAATGAGGCAGTAAGCTGTGGTATCCATCGGTATATTCTCCTTGCAGTCGAATTCAATTCTCACATCGACAGTGGCGCTCTTGATGGATTCGTTTTGTCGCGAACAATCAATGACCACACACGGACAATGAGTAAGAAATTGTATGGGATCGAACAACACATTGCCGTTGTCACATCCGTAATATGATTTGCGGAAACGTG
>NW_022639622.1:196363-197088 GCF_010583005.1 Odontomachus brunneus | reverse complement strand
TAAAATTTATTATTCGACGCATTTACATTCGGTATCGTGTTATAGGTTTCAAAGGCTGCCAAACCGAGTTCGTAATCGCCATCGCTCAGATCTATGGCTGGAAAGTAGCTTCCCGCGAGAGTGCTACTCTTGCTGGTGAGTGTAAATGTCAGCGACATCTTCGTCAGAGACCAAAACGATTACTGGACACTGATCGCAGAACGTTGGGCCTTAAATCGGCTGTTAACTGTCTGCAGGAAACGTAGACACAGTTGTCCGCAAATGCTCTGATCGTAACGTTGATAGGACATACGATTGTACTCAATCGTATTATTATCGAGATATCGCACCAATTCACTAGGTGGTCGAAGATTACCAAAACTATCGAAATATATCACGCGATCGCCTCTTTTCGCGTATGCTACCCAATGAGTACCGGACCCCTCGACGTCATCCAAATTTACGATTCCGCTCTCGTTTACGCGCGGCGATGTAGGCAGTACGTCGCGCATGAAAACGCCCCTGAAGAACGGAATACGCATACGTTTCGCCAATTGTTCCAATTGTACATTGGTGGTGACGCCCGTAGGCATTTTTAGTATATTTTCGACGTTCTTTTTCCCCCTCTCATGACACCTTTTCCTCGTTTGTATGGTGCGAGATAAATTCCACGACCTTCCATGCTGCGATTATGACATTGCATCTCCTGCAGCTGCGCTGCGCTGCCTTGGTATCATTTACAACCT
>NW_022639622.1:192632-196086 GCF_010583005.1 Odontomachus brunneus | reverse complement strand
GGATTCCACCTCGTTTTGCTATTGGAAGTATTCGATTTCGTAATATTTTTTTCTTCGACGCGCTTCGCTTCTTTTTTATACCCATTCCGATTTTCGTCTTAGCCTTCATAGCTGCCCAAACAGCTGTAGTGGCAGCTCTCTCACCAAAAGTGGAATCTCTCGCGACTATACGTTCTCGCGCCTTGTCAGCGAGTACGTTATCTGCCACGTGACGTTCGACGATATCGTTGCTTCGAGAATACGCGATATCGTGCTCGCGACACGCCGCATCCAGCGGATTGATACCCCGACCACCTCTGGCCAATCGTGTCCGCAAGCGTGTACCCAGCCCGCAAAACTGGTAGCCGGGGATATGCAGTTCGATAGGAAGCGCGTTAATGGCACGATTTAACAGACCGTTGCCGATTTTTACTGTTTTCGACGACGACGACATTCACCACAGTCTCTAATCAACGGCGCTGGACCGTCGATGTGCGTTTGCTGCCACGGACGATTATAATGTTCCAGGCACCGACGATACTGTCGAACCTCCGGGTCGGCCCTTATATGTTCCGGGATTTTGTCCCACAAAACGTCAATGTACTTCGAAAACTCGCGCAATATAACAATCTTCGGTATATATTTCAACTGTTCGGAGGTTAGTTAGTGTGAAGTCCGACACCCATAGGGTGCCGCGCTTTGCTTCCTCAGCCGTGAAGGCTATACGCTACTTACTACCATCTACTTCTACCGTTTGTCAACCACTGACAGGGGAAGGACGATAGAAAAATCCAGCAGCGCGGGACGTGTTCGCAGGATGAGCGGTTTAGCCGTGACGCGCGCGCCGCCTGCCCGTTGTGGCTGCAGCGCGCGCCCCATGCCCATGGGGACCACGGGGGGGCCCGCTCACTAGTGTCTCTCCCAGACACACGCTCTGACCCTTTTGGATGGGAGGGGAAGGGAAGAGGAGTGGGTATTGGGTTTAGGTGATGGAGGTGGGAACTTGAAAGGAAAAAATATTTATTAATTAAATTTTCCCTACCTCAGCGGCCCGGGTCCACGGTGATCTCGCAAAGGTTGCGAGGCTGTTTACCCATGCCCGGGGGCTCCGACATCCCCCGGGTAGGCCGCTGTGAAATCTAATATGGACCCTTTAACCAAAGGGTTTCCTGACAGAAGGCCGCGAGCATGGAGTAGGCCTCTGGAGTCGACACGAAGTAGTGTGTCGCCTCCGGCCACCTCCAGCTCGCGGCCGGAACGACCTCCCGAAGAGCCTCCCGCTGCGGCTCGAATTCGGGACAGCGCAGCAGATGGTGCGCGGCCGTGTCGCTTCCCTTTCCACACACACACACACATCTCACCTTTCCAAAGGCCCAAGGACGCAAGGCGTGCCTGGAACCTGCCGTGTCCGGTGATCATTTGTGTCACGTGGTGGTCAGGACGGACCCACCGCGCATCAACCCTGCGCTCTACATCACCGAAGAAGGCGTACGTGGTGCGGCCTTTGCTCGAAGAAGACCATCGAGCCTGCCTCGCCCCTAATGAGACCCTGGGTCTCTTTTACATTCCCGATGAACGGGACTACCGCATTTCCTAATCTGGCATCCATCTCTTTTCTAACCATATACCGCGCCGAATATTCTTCGAGAAGAATGTCGACGGGGACCGCGCCAGCAACCACGCAGAGCGACTCCGTCGACGCCGTGCGGTACGCAGCGGTCGTCGAGATGAGCGCTCGGCGCTGCAGGGTCCTGAGGACCTTCAGGTCACTCCCCACGCACAGGTCGGCTCACCCCGCAGCGGCGTAAGCCACCGTCGGCGCGAACACGCCCCGGTAAATCGCGGAGAGCGCACTGAAGCGCAATCCCCACCGACATCCCGCTATCCCAGCTAATTTACTAAAAAGCGACCCGACCTTGTCGCTCTGTTTGGAGGTTAAGTCTCGAATATCATGAGCACCCAACAGTAGGAGAAACATTTTGGAGACTGAACGGATTCGATTCGGCACCCCCCTATAAATAGTTGTCGCGTGCCAATGAAGCATTTTGAAGCGAGAAGAGGTTCATACGACAACCGACACCGATATGCGTGAAAAATTTCGATGATAAAATGCGAGTAGCATCCGAAAATATCTTACGTAAGCATGGCCACTTGCTACCGATTACCATACGCGGTATCGTATGTGGCCCCTCGAATTGTGGTAAGACGAATGTGTTGGTGAGCCTGTTGGAGAACCCACACGGCCTGCGTTTCGAGAATCTGTACGTGTACTCGAAATCACTGCAACAGCCGAAATATCGCTACTTGGAGAATTTGTTTCCGTCGATAGACGAAATTGGCTTTTTTACATTTTCCAATAACATCGATGTCGTTCCGCCGAACGAAGCGCTACCAAATTCCATTTTTGTTTTTGATAACGTGGCGTGTGACAAACAAGATACGATAAGAGAATACTTTGCTATGGGTCGTCACTCGAACGTCGACTGTTTCTATCTCTGTCAGACGTATGCAAAGATACCTAAACATCTTATACGGAATAATGCGAATCTGCTGATTCTCTTTAAGCAGGATGGTATCAATCTGAAACACGTGTACAAAGATCACGTGAACACTGATATAACGTACGAAGATTTTTGTGCGCTGTGTCGCGAATGTTGGCAGCAAAAATATGGTTTCGTAGTGATAGACAAGGACAGTTCTATGACCAATGGACGATATCGGCGAGGATTTAACGATTTTGCAATACCGTAACGTAACCATTTGTCGTTTGTGCGTCAACGAGGAAACGTCGTAATGGTGACGTCAGATTACACAGAGATTAGCGACTCAGAGATTAAAGATGGTGAGAAGATGGCGAAGGAAATTGCGAAAACGAGCGAATCGATCCGTAAGAAATATCGTGCTTTGAAAATCGGTAAGATAGAGAAAGATACTGCGTTAGAAAGACACTTTCGACCTGTTATCGAGCCTCTGAGGCAGATTGTGGAACATACAACTCATGTGAAACCTGACGCATCGACCATACTGGGAAATAATGCGTTATCAATCGATGAGAAGTAACCAAAGCGCAGAGCCAAACGCTTACTTGTCGCCTCTACATCGATCTACCAGAAGCGGAGAAAATCAAACGTCACGACGGATTCTCCTATGATAATCTCCACAGACAACTTGCATCGTACACAATTGCGCGAATTGCCTCCACCACGCGTTACTCTGACCACCAATAATAAAGATGTTTTCGAGACCACTGGTGATTCACTCGTAACATCGGTTAGACGTGAGTTGCAAACGTCCGAGGGGCAGGAAACTTTGCGCACTCATTTTGGTCCACTGGGGCAAAAATACATGGGAGCAGTCTTAAGCAGCGACAAACATATCACCATAGACTACGTGTATGATGTGTATTTCAGCAGTAATGGAACGAAGCTCGGCGATAAAAGTTTCGACGTGGATATCGACGATAATATAATCATTG
>NW_022639622.1:191819-192400 GCF_010583005.1 Odontomachus brunneus | reverse complement strand
CCGTCTACACGGAGGCCGATAAACAAAAATACAAAAGTATATTACTGGCGACAAATGCTCACAGACGCAATCACCACGCGCTACAACCCGTATTGAGTAACAGGAGATACAAATACAAAAACATAATTGCACCCCTAATGATTGGTACATCGATCAACATGGCGGGTAGAGGTTTAGCCACACAGCGTACCATGATACTGAACGATAATGCGATCAACTATGTTCACTGAAACGATCCCAACGAGCTGGTGAATCGTCTGCGATTGCTGGAAGCCTCTCGACAAGCTGGCAATAACGCTCACGGTAATGAAATTTTATCCATTATCGAGGAACTTCGCGAGGCGGGCCTTGTTATAAATTGAATCGCACATCGATGATGCGCGTTGTTTGCATCGAAATGTCGATCAATAAATTTGGTGTTTCGCTCCAAAAGAGAGGACCGCCGACGATGGACTATTACACGTGGAGAGGAGTACTCAGAAATTACGTACGCGATAACACTTTGTGCATGGTCGCCTCCGACTTTGATGCGAGGTCGCGCAAGATACGACGAGTAGCTCAACCAGAAGCCGACAGTGATG
>NW_022639622.1:190370-191664 GCF_010583005.1 Odontomachus brunneus | reverse complement strand
TCAGAAATTACGTACGCGATAACACTTTGTGCATGGTCGCCTCCGACTTTGATGCGAGGTCGCGCAAGATACGACGCGTAGCGCAACCGGAAGCCGACAGTGACGCCGTCAATAGACTCTACGTGGAAAGAGGTCTCGCTGCATTGAGAGAGAAACAGCAAGAATTTGAAAAGAAACAGGAGAAATTTGAAAAAAACCTGATCAGACTTCATTTTGAAACACGTGCCATATGGGAGAAAGTGTTTGCAGCGCGTTGAATAGATGGAATTTAAAACGATGCGCTCGCAGTTTCGTCATTCGTGATGAGGCGATCTTAGCGATCAAACATGCGGAAAACTAGTGGAGACGGGAAACAACACGGGAAACTCCAAAAAGCAACGGTTGGTGGAGGAGTTGTATGCTCCTTCGAGAAGGCATTTTCCTCGTAGACGCGTCATTGTGCGTGGATACGATGATCTGTGGCAGGCCGATATAGGGAAGATGCGTCCGTATTCGCTCAACAGTGGCTACCACTACATACTCACCGTTATCGATGTGCTGAGCAAGCATGCTTGGGTCATGCCGCTAAAGACTAAGAGCGGAAAGGAGATGGTCGAGACGTTCGGCAAGATAATTCGAGACAGCGGAAGATGTCCAACAAATTTGCAAACAGACCGGGGGAAGGAATTTTACAATACCGATGTGCAGAGACTCACGAAGAAACACAACATCAATCACTATTCGACGTATTCAGTTATGAAGGCTTCCGTCGTGGAACGATTCAATCGTACGCTGAAGAATGACATGTGGAAAATGTTTACATTACAAGGAACGTACAGATGGATCGACTCGCTACCACATCTCGTGTTGCAGTACAACGAGCGCAAGCACCGGACCATCGGAATGCGTCCTGTCGATGTGACCCCTACGATCGCTAAAAAACTCCTCGATACGGTCTACAGAAACGTAAAGATTGCAGCTCCGGCGAGATTCAAAGTGGGCGATCCGGTGCGCGTGAGCAAGTTCAAGATTGTCTTTGCTAAAGGCTACACGCCCAATTGGACTACTGAGGTGTTTAAGATCGTCAAGGTGCAGGCGACCAATCCTGTGACTTATCTGCTCAAAGATTCTCGCGGACAGCCTATAGTCGGAGGTTTCTACGAGTACGAACTGCGTCGTGTTGCCAATCCAAACGTGTACTTGGTGGAAAAAGTGTTGTGCAGAAAAGATGATAAGGTTTATGTAAAATAGCTGGGATTCGATAAATCATGCAACTCGTGGATACACATGGATGATGTGTTGTAAAAATAACTGT
>NW_022639622.1:186983-190199 GCF_010583005.1 Odontomachus brunneus | reverse complement strand
ACACATAAAATATACAATATACGATTTATATTTTATTTACACATAAAATATACAATTTATTTTCTATTTATAATGGTATTTTGTAATGCCCCCATGGTAACGTTTTAGTTGAATCGGGTACGATATACCATTTGTCATCGTACGGACTTAGAGCGATTTTCGTCTCAGACACTCTGTACACTTTATGCTTTTGATCGTATGCACGATTGACGGCGAGTCGTTTCGATCTCCTCTCTCAAACACTGTGTATAATCATCGAAAGATATCGTTCGCGCTACGACATTACTCTTGACACCTTTGGCCTTTTTCGTGTCTTTCTTGCCATCCACTCGCAAAGCGTACATCTTTGCCCTAAGTCCGATAAATTCCGTCATGATCGCTCCGTTGTTTTCATCTTTCGTTAAACCAGGCACCTTCTTATTTACAAGCGGTATAGCGTACGCGTTGTCAGTGGGGTAATCGCTCGTATTAAATCTTGCAATATCACGTTTCATGTGCCCATATACATCATCGCATTCGATGTTGTAAATGAGACTGTCTGTGTCAGTATACATTATTTTACATTTGTCACGATACAGAGGATACATGTACATACTCGTGATGAAATTCATACAAGCAAACCTTTGATATGTCGAGAATGCACATACCTACGTAGATTGGCTTGTTGAATTTCACCTCAAGTTTGCGCAATTCAATGGCGATTAAGTTTTTCGAAAATACACTTCTACTGTGAAAATTTGGTTTTGCGATCATTGCCTCTGCACCGTATCTACCGTCCCAATGTGTTACTAGTTTTACATCGACATGATTTCGAACATTTTCCATCGTTTTGCCGAATACCGCATTGTTCATCAATTTGTAGACATTTTTCTCAAAATCATTAGTTGCACGCGTTCTAAATTGTGTGTTTAATTCGATATAACTGCGGAGCCAAGGAGATTGAGCGAATTGGAGCACGCAGTGAATCTTTGTAATACGAAGACCGTGGCGCGTGCACTGCTGCAGGTTGCGGTAGTGGATAATATAACGCTGCTTATCGTATAGCGTCGCGAGAAGTTTCTCCTGACGGGTGGTGGGTGGCTTATCGCGCATAGGACAAAACGGTAGGTCAGTGTGCACATCGTGCAAATTTTGCGGATACTCCAAGTCGACCTCGAGAATGTATCCTGTGGGCGAATCGTCAGCGACTGAGAATACGTCAAAGTTTGACACGTTGTCGATCCATCGAAACTCGGCGTAAGGCAATGGTTGACACATTGCCCATCCATACAAATTATTTACGTCAAAGTACATTAAGTATGACGATGGTTTCGACGGGTCGTAAGACTGCATGTACTTGTTATTGGCGTGTGCGTATCTATCCGAACATTGACTCAGGCCACCGCGTATACCGCGTTCGATGAACATGATCATATCAATATCGGTGAGCAGTTCGAAATTTATGCCGGTATGTTTCAACATTGCATCCCACGTAAATCCAGGCAGAGTATAATAATGCGCGGGATCGAGTCCATAACTTGTGATGCAGCTGTCACGGAAATTTTCAAAAATATCTGCCAATAACAAGACATCTTTAAATACAAGTCGTTGTATTCGCCCAAGGTTCGAGTGGAAGGAGAACCGCTTCCAGATCTCCGCGGCGTGCGCGTAATCGCTCTCGGATACTGTATCACCCGTCAACGAACTGTAAAACGATTCTCGCGGCGGTAAACATGTGTCCTGCAGCTTGTCCACGCAATCCACGTATTCGTATGGAAAGACACCCTTTCGCGTCAATAAATTAAATTCTTCGACGGATAATTTTGGAAATTCCGACCGTACAATTTTCAACTTGTCTTTAGTGAGAAAGGATGCCAATTTGTCGAGACTACTGCTGAGAAATTTGCACGAATCGATGAAACGCAATTTTACAATATTTTTGTATTTATCTGCCGTATCTTGAACATTCTTTGTAAACGAAATGTATTTTTCTTTTGTTATCGGTAGCACATCGATTGAACCTTCAAATGCATTTGCTATTTCCTTGATGATAAAATGTGAATCGTAGCCGGATAAATTATGGAAAACGATTGGAATGTAATATGAATTTTTGTAATTTAAATTGCAATTTGAATGCGCTGGACCTCGGTAGCGACCGGTGAAGTGACAATGATCGCGTACGCGCGTATCCTCTGCTCTGAATGGTTTCTCACACACGTGACATTGCGTCGCGTTATGAAATATCGCCCACTGTTCTTTCGACAAAGTTTCCATGGGGACATTGGATGATAATATTACTTTTACGCGGTGTGCTATTTCTTCGAGTTGCCCGACGAACCATGAGATGCAGTCACTATCACGACGACTTTGAAATTCGGATAATAAATCATCGTACATAAAACGTATATAAAATGCTATACTAAATACCCTGTGATGTTGGTATGTGTACAAATTGCGATCCTCTCCATTCCTTGCCGTCTTCTCCAGTGTGCACTCTAGGTCGGCGTATATTACAAAGAAAACTCGCTCCTTCCTGCTGTGCTTGCTAAAACTCAACCATTTATTGTCTTCGCTGGGCAGAATGATGGCACAGTCGTTAATTTTTTAGCAGTTTACCGCATGACTTTCCAGTCTCCTGTTGGAATGGAAGTAGTGCAGACACCTACAAACATTGCAATTTTTATCACCTTATTGCATACTTCTGATACAATGAATTCATGAAATGTACTTACCGATCGCAAATGTATTTCTTATGAGCTTTTTTGCTCAACTGCGAGCTCACCAGCCTGGACAAGTCTTTGATCCAGGCGAAGTGTCCCGTGTTGTGGTCTCGAGGATCCGAAATGTGCAGCAAGTTGACATGCTTTTCCTTCTTTTCGTCGCTGAGACGTATTGGAACAATGGCTTCGTTCTTTTCTCCCATGATGCCGTATACATTGATGGATATATTGTTTAATAGTTCAAATCTTGTAATTTGATTAATTTTCATGGGGAACTCAATGTCTTGAAGATTGAGCACGTTCGTGTAATGGGGATACAATGATGCACGATCTGCGTATCTTTCGGCTGGATACAGATCCGCAACTATTGCCCACGCGAAACATGCATTGTCCGGAGATTTGACATTGATCACAGCCCGCTTCAGTTGTATCACACGCGGTAACTCAAAGTGACATCCCGTGTGCAACGGATTGTATTTGTTCACATTGATTATAAGATTGAGTATTCGCGATGCCT
>NW_022639622.1:186652-186973 GCF_010583005.1 Odontomachus brunneus | reverse complement strand
GACTAAAAAAAAATCACGCTGCGAAATGCGCGGGCGGCGCGGGCGGCGCGGGTGGCGCGGACGGCGCAAAATCGCCGCAAAATCCGCCGCGAAAAAACGGCCGCGAAAACCGCCGCGAAAAAACAGCCGCAGATCGGTAAAATGATCTATCAAAAATAGATAGAAAAATTATATATCAGTAATTACCGATCATCGGTATTATGTAAATGTGACAGTAAAAATTATGTAAAAATATATATGTGCTGGTAAAAATTAAGTAATTAAATGTTGGTATATAATATCGATAATAAATTACCGATCGCCGGTACAATTGGTATTGTG
>NW_022639622.1:186562-186642 GCF_010583005.1 Odontomachus brunneus | reverse complement strand
AAATTGGCGAGGTTCGATGTGGTTCGCGTTGATGACAATTCCGGTTAGTATGCGGTTATCAAACACGGTATCGACCTCGT
>NW_022639622.1:186303-186552 GCF_010583005.1 Odontomachus brunneus | reverse complement strand
AAATATATATGTGCTGGTAAAAATTAAGTAATTAAATGTTGGTATATAATATCGATAATAAATTACCGATCGCCGGTACAATTGGTATTGTGTAATTATATGTTGGTAAAAATTATATGTTGGTAAAAAATTATGTAATTAAATGTTATATAATATGGGTAAAAATTACCGACCGTCGGTAACATCGGTATGCCCCTAATTACCGACCGCTGATAACCCCCCTTCCGCGGTGACGTCATACCCCCCCCC
>NW_022639622.1:186036-186237 GCF_010583005.1 Odontomachus brunneus | reverse complement strand
GAGGTGACGCAATCCCCCCAAGTCATACCTCCCGTGACATCATACCCCCCTCGGTGACGTCATACTCCCCGCCCCTCACTCCCCCCCTCGGAGGACCATGGGTTAGAACCGGCCTACCCAACCTACTTATGATATTTCTATAAGGGTACCGTGTCGCCGCGCTCTGATATGCTCAACTATTTTAATTAATATCTCGAAATT
>NW_022639622.1:185680-186026 GCF_010583005.1 Odontomachus brunneus | reverse complement strand
GTTATCTACAGCGCCGTATCAGAGATTTGTTGAATGATTTGATCAAATATATTTGTACAGTAGAAGTAGATATAGATGAAAATTAGGTAAGTCTCATTTATATTATTATTATTATTATTATTATTATGCTTTTGGTTAGGGGGAAGGGGATTTTGAAACGTATTTAAAGCGGTTCTTGGTCGCTCGTTGCATCAGTCGTTTTGCAACAAAAACATTTTGTGGACAATTATTATTTTGAAAAGAATGCACAGTGCTGAAGGAAAACGTATGAACTATTATGTACCAGTGCAAGATGATGCTCCACCGTACGAGAAAAAAAGGTAAGTCTCAATAATTATCTTCTTGT
>NW_022639622.1:181382-185602 GCF_010583005.1 Odontomachus brunneus | reverse complement strand
GTCAAACTGATGTGATCAGTAAATACATCTTTTTAAACGCCACAACTTTTATCTGAAACATTTTTTTCTAAAATGCTTAGTTTTCGAGATATTTCACCGGTCCGGGACTTTTTGAACACCCTGTATATATATTTATTTATTTATTTATTGTACTTTTTGCTTAGATTGTTAACGGAGATTTAAGAGCTTATATCCAAGCATCGGTATCGCGTATTGTTGCACGAGTATCAACACTTTTAGCATCCCATGTAGGACGATATATTAACTTCTCTACACAACAGCATCGAAGGCAAAATATGAATCGTTTTTATGAGGTAGAAAATGTCCCTGGTATAATAGGATGTATCGATTACACCCACATACGCATTTCCAATCCCGGAGGAGATAATGGAGAAATATTTCGAAATAGAAAAGGATTGTTTTCATTGAATGCGCAGGTATCATTACTGTATTTTGTAAACGCAAAAGCAGAAAAAAAGTCTCTTAAAATATTCACTGTATGCTATAGCTTGTATCTGGACCTCGCAGAGAAATTTTGGACATTGTTGTGAGACATCCTGGTTCAGCGCACAATGCTAAAATCTTTGATCGGAGTAGTGTTCGATGTCGTTTCGAATTAGACCTCCTAGATGGAATTTTGCTCGGAAATAGCGGATATGCATGTCGAAGATATTTACTAACTCCTATACTGAGACCTAACAATAATGCGGAAATTCGGTATAATAATGCACACAGCAGGACCAGAGTTATTGTCGAACAGTTGTTCGGTATTTGGAAACGGCGCTTTCCGTGCTTATATTATGGTTTAAGAACAAAATTGAGCACATCAGTTGCAGTTATCTGTGCTACTGCTGTTTTGCATAATATATGTATCCAATATGGATTAGAAGAAATTGAAGAAGAATATATACAGAAGAAATTGAAGAAGAATATATACAGGATGAAATTGTCGAGGCTATGTTTAATGGAGAAGAAAATGGAATTGGACTTCCCTTATAGAAATATCATACTAAAAATCATTGATAATTACTTATTTTCAGTATTAAAAATACTGGATAATAAGTAATTATCAATGATTCTTAGTATGATATTTCTATAAGGGTTACACATAGAAGAGCTTTTATAACAAGGCATTTTTCGTAAATCATATATAAATTGCATTTAAAAGTATAAATTTTGTAACATTGAACACAAAAAATGTCATTTTTATTTTAGTATGTACAACGTACATGTTACAATTAAAAATAATAATGTTTATATAATCTATATAATAAAATGAAATCTTAAAAATAAAAGTTTATTTAATATAAAGTGTACATACCTGTAAACAGTATTTATCTTTTTTATAAATAACTTTGTTTTTATTATTAATTGTCCTTAAATATACTTAACAGCCTTTATTTAAAAACTAAGTAACAGTCTTTAGTTAAAAACAAAAAATTATGCATTGAAAATTGTACTGTTATCAGATGCTAATAAAAATATATAATATTTTATTAACATTCATCTATTATGAAAGATTGCACGTTTAAAATGAAACGTAAGGACTTTCTTATAACAAACTCATACCAGCTACATACAATACATAAAATAAATATATATGTATACTATACCCTTATAGAAATATCATACTAAGAATCATTGATAATTACTTATTATCCAGTATTTTTAATACTAAAAATAAGTAATTATCAATGACTCTTAGTATATTTCTATAAGGGTAATTAAATAGAATATGCGCACAATCTTATTATATATATATATATTCACAGCAAATACTATTGATAAATATGTATGTTAAATTATAGTGGAATATCAGACTGTTGTTTTGCATTTTCTTCAACCATTAGAAGCTTGAGCAATGCAATTTTGACTTCCACATCGGCAACTTCCATTTTCTTCGCATAAAGTTCCCGCTGTTGTGCAATTGCATCACGAAGCTTGATCAGTCTCAATTGTTTTTCATCGTTTATATTGTGAAAATCTTTTTCAACTTTTAATGCTGGTGCTTGTTTCCTTTTTATGGTTTTACTTGTATCAATGTTGCTAACATTGCACATCGAACGTTGACTTATAAAACTTGTAGAATCTTCCTTATCTGAATCTATTTCTAAAGAATCATTTTCCATATCAATTGTAGCTAATATTGCCTCTTCAGTCTTGTCGTCACTATGCACTATAAATTATCTGTTTGAGTTAGTTTTTATATGATCTGAAAAGAAATATTAACAAATTAGATAAACTTAATGTAAGTTCTGAAAAAATGTAGTTTATGGTAAAGAAAGATACAAAAAATATATCTTATATTCTTTTTCCATCTGAGCTGTACTATCAAATGGACATGGAACTTCGATATCTAAATTTGGAGTTGCATCATCCATAAAATTCATGACTGGATCAACAGGTATTGCTGGTGCAACGCTTCCACCCGTCATGAGACGCTGAACCTTTATTGAAGTGTTTAACTTCTTTTTTCTAAAATAACATTTCTTATACCCTTATAGAAATATCATAGTACGAATCATTGATAATTACTTATTTTCAGTATTAAAACTACTGGATAATAAGTAATTATCAATGATTCTTAGTATGATATTTCTATAAGGGTATTAATATAATTATAATTTCCGTCAAATGAATGTTAATTATATTAAACAACCTTTACAAAGAAAGTATTATCTGCTGTGATAAATTGGTCAATGATGAATTATTGTTGCTTAGTAGTTTTATTACTCTATGAGTAATAAAATTATTCAGCAATAATTTATCACTGACCAATTTATTACCAATAATACTGTAAGAAAACAACTGATAATAAAGAGTTGATATATTTTGTAACATATATATGGATTCCTCATGCAAATATTAAGAAAATGATTAACATACTTCTGCTTCATATTGTCCCAGCATTTTTTTAGTTGTTTACTGGTACGAGATGGAAAGCCTTGGCTGCAATATCTTTTAGTAACTCTTTCCCAAGCTTCAGCCTTACATTTTAAATCTGATGTTCCTGTTTTCTTATTTTCTATAATTTGTTCTTCTGATATTAATTGAGCAAGGAGCAATCGTTCTGTCTCGGTATAATGAGTATTTTTCGAGTCGCACTCCATAACCCTTATAGAAATATCATACTAAGAATCATTGATAATTACTTATTATCCAGTATTTTTAATACTGAAAATAAATAATTATCAATGATTCTTAGTATGATATTTCTATAAGGGAATTGCATTTATGCCAGTATACTAATTATCTACTATACTTTACTGTATTGTCTACTATATTGTCTACTATACTGTCTACTATACTATACTATACTGTAAATAAATATAACCTAATTATTTGCACTCTGTCTAAACTATTCAATAAACGGTGACATAATGCAGGTTTTAATCATAAATTACTAAAAATCCCTAGGAAACAAGCTCCTTCTACAAGGAAATCTTAAGTGCACATTATGAAACAAGGAAGCCTTGATCAAATAAGGTTTCCTCCAACAAGGCTTCCTCAATCCTTAAAATAAGAGTCATTTATGAATACGGGCATAAGGACAAGGAGCGCTCCGGAAGACCAAAAACATTTGAGAACGCCGATCTGCAAACGTTATTGGATGAAGATGATACGCAAATACAAGATCAACTTGCGGAGGCATTAAACATTCGCCAAGGTATTTCCAAACGTTTACATGCCATGGCAAAAATTCAAAAGGAAAATGGGTACCGCATGAGTTGACAGATGACAAATCGAAGAGCCACTTCCGAAATTTTGCTTTTGCGGCATGAAAGAAAAAGTTTCCTGCATCGAATTGTTACTGGCGATGAGAAGTGGATATATTTCGAGAATCCCAAACGCAAAAAATCGTGGCTTTCACCTGGCGAAGCATCAACATCGACGGCACGGCCAAATCGCTTCGGAAAGAAGACAATGCTCTGCGTTTGGTGGGACCAGGAAGGAATCGTGTACTATGAGCTGCTGAAACCGGGTGAAACTGTCAATGGGCTACCGACAACAACTGATCAATTTGAACCATGCATTGCTCGAAAAACGACCAGAATGGGACACGAGACACGAATGAGTGATATTGCAGCACGACAACGCTCCGTGTCATCGCACTTCCATCGTCCAGGACACAATCAAAACGCTGAAATGGGATCTGCTACCGCATCCGCCGTATTCATCAGACCTTCCCTTATAGAAATATCATACTAAGAATCATTGAT
>NW_022639622.1:179802-181104 GCF_010583005.1 Odontomachus brunneus | reverse complement strand
ATCAATGATTCTTAGTATGATATTTCTATAAGGGAATTGCATTTATGCCAGTATACTAATTATCTACTATACTTTACTGTATTGTCTACTATATTGTCTACTATACTGTCTACTATACTATACTATACTGTAAATAAATATAACCTAATTATTTGCACTCTGTCTAAACTATTCAATAAACGGTGACATAATGCAGGTTTTAATCATAAATTACTAAAAATCCCTAGGAAACAAGCTCCTTCTACAAGGAAATCTTAAGTGCACATTATGAAACAAGGAAGCCTTGATCAAATAAGGTTTCCTCCAACAAGGCTTCCTCAATCCTTAAAATAAGAGTCATTTATGAATACGGGCATAAGGACAAGGAGCGCTCCGGAAGACCAAAAACATTTGAGAACGCCGATCTGCAAACGTTATTGGATGAAGATGATACGCAAATACAAGATCAACTTGCGGAGGCATTAAACATTCGCCAAGGTATTTCCAAACGTTTACATGCCATGGCAAAAATTCAAAAGGAAAATGGGTACCGCATGAGTTGACAGATGACAAATCGAAGAGCCACTTCCGAAATTTTGCTTTTGCGGCATGAAAGAAAAAGTTTCCTGCATCGAATTGTTACTGGCGATGAGAAGTGGATATATTTCGAGAATCCCAAACGCAAAAAATCGTGGCTTTCACCTGGCGAAGCATCAACATCGACGGCACGGCCAAATCGCTTCGGAAAGAAGACAATGCTCTGCGTTTGGTGGGACCAGGAAGGAATCGTGTACTATGAGCTGCTGAAACCGGGTGAAACTGTCAATGGGCTACCGACAACAACTGATCAATTTGAACCATGCATTGCTCGAAAAACGACCAGAATGGGACACGAGACACGAATGAGTGATATTGCAGCACGACAACGCTCCGTGTCATCGCACTTCCATCGTCCAGGACACAATCAAAACGCTGAAATGGGATCTGCTACCGCATCCGCCGTATTCATCAGACCTTCCCTTATAGAAATATCATACTAAGAATCATTGATTAATTACTTATTTTCAGTATTAAAAGTACAGTATTTAGTAATATTCTGTGATTCAAATACAGCTTTTAGTACTCAAACATTTCAATATTTAATGTTACAAATCCTACCTTATGATTGATTTCAATACTTAAAAATTGATATGTAATACTTCGTCCAGTGATAAAATACTTACGCAGAACATTGTCAATATTTAAATATTAATATATAATATTTTGCTAAGTGATGAAATACTAATATATAATATTTTGCTAAGTGATGAAAGTACTGTTAAA
>NW_022639622.1:178774-179792 GCF_010583005.1 Odontomachus brunneus | reverse complement strand
ATTACTAAAAATCCCTAGGAAACAAGCTCCTTCTACAAGGAAATCTTAAGTGCACATTATGAAACAAGGAAGCCTTGATCAAATAAGGTTTCCTCCAACAAGGCTTCCTCAATCCTTAAAATAAGAGTCATTTATGAATACGGGCATAAGGACAAGGAGCGCTCCGGAAGACCAAAAACATTTGAGAACGCCGATCTGCAAACGTTATTGGATGAAGATGATACGCAAATACAAGATCAACTTGCGGAGGCATTAAACATTCGCCAAGGTATTTCCAAACGTTTACATGCCATGGCAAAAATTCAAAAGGAAAATGGGTACCGCATGAGTTGACAGATGACAAATCGAAGAGCCACTTCCGAAATTTTGCTTTTGCGGCATGAAAGAAAAAGTTTCCTGCATCGAATTGTTACTGGCGATGAGAAGTGGATATATTTCGAGAATCCCAAACGCAAAAAATCGTGGCTTTCACCTGGCGAAGCATCAACATCGACGGCACGGCCAAATCGCTTCGGAAAGAAGACAATGCTCTGCGTTTGGTGGGACCAGGAAGGAATCGTGTACTATGAGCTGCTGAAACCGGGTGAAACTGTCAATGGGCTACCGACAACAACTGATCAATTTGAACCATGCATTGCTCGAAAAACGACCAGAATGGGACACGAGACACGAATGAGTGATATTGCAGCACGACAACGCTCCGTGTCATCGCACTTCCATCGTCCAGGACACAATCAAAACGCTGAAATGGGATCTGCTACCGCATCCGCCGTATTCATCAGACCTTCCCTTATAGAAATATCATACTAAGAATCATTGATTAATTACTTATTTTCAGTATTAAAAGTACAGTATTTAGTAATATTCTGTGATTCAAATACAGCTTTTAGTACTCAAACATTTCAATATTTAATGTTACAAATCCTACCTTATGATTGATTTCAATACTTAAAAATTGATATGTAATACTTCGTCCAGTGATAAAATACTTACGCAGAACATTGTCAATATTTAAATA
>NW_022639622.1:172242-175178 GCF_010583005.1 Odontomachus brunneus | reverse complement strand
TTTTTTCATAAGACAAGTTTGATGTAAAATTTTCCGCTCTTTCGAAATCCGCAGTCAAAAATAGGGTGTCCCATTAGAAAAAACCATCGTGACCTTGAAGTAACCTTCAAAATTGACCTCAAGGTCAAAACCAATGGTACAATTGAATGACCCCCTCTGTCCTGGTCAACTTTTATCTAAACCATTTTTTTGTAGATACCGTAATTTGGAAGATATTCGGATCCATAGACTAAAATGACTCACCCTGTATATTACTAATGTATGAATATATATTTAATTTATAAATATATTATATAATCAAAACCACTGTGACGTGGCGGCCGTGGAGGCGCCCGTCTCAAGAGTACCGTACCGGATTTGTGTGAGAGTTTTCGCGTATCACGTCGCTAACGGTTTTCGCGAGTATTCTCGAATGTCGCGTTCCGGCGTGTGTTTGTTTGTGAACGTCGTTAGAACAAAGATCGGAAGCGATTTTTGCGAGCGGAGCAGATGTGGAGGTCAACGCGTCCCTAACGTTGTGCCCTCCCGATGTCCCTGGCCGGCCGCCAGGACTGGAGGAACGGAGAACATGGAGGGACGAGAAAGCAGCGACCGGCAACTCCACACCACTTAAGATCAGGTGAATCGCTCTCTCATTATCTCGTATTACATTAGGTCGGATTATCGCTCACTCAATATTCGTGAATTTCGTACTGTCGTGAATATTCCGAAGTAAGAAACAGTATCGCAAGTGAGCAGTATTCTGTCAGCGATGTTTACTTCTAGCGAACGCAGCCGTCACGAGAGCCTAGGAGAAAAAAACGGGAGCGCCGAGACAGACAACGAGATGAGCCGCGAAGTCAACAACGTCTCGAGACATAACCATTTCGAGACCGTGATACCAATCATTGCCGATTCCCGCCTGCCGAATATCGTCGGACGAGGAGAGAAGGGACGAAGGAGGATGCGCGAGGATACGCGATCCTCCCGGAACCATAGCTGATCAGCCTTGCCGCAACCGTCGCCGCGACCATACGAAGACCGAATTCGGGACGCTACCGCTACCGAGAGAGAGAGAGAGAGAGAGAGAGAGAGAGAGAAGGTGAAGTGCTGCGAGAGTGAAGTGGGTGAGCGAGAGAAGGAACGAGAGAGAACGAGAGAGAGAGGATCCGACAGGACCGGGACCGTCACCGTCGTCGCTGCAGCCGATCCGAGGGCCGCCTCCAACAATTGTAAGACCAACCATCTGCTCCACGTTCTGCCGAGTCGTCATACTTCGTTGACTATCGCTTGAGTGTCGTATCTCGTCCACGGAGCGGCCGCGCGCGTCACAGGGCTCACCCGAGGGACTCGCCCTCGGATTTATCATTGTCGCGATCCGCGTACCGTCTCGCGACTACCGGCTCGTTTTTGTACACTGTATCGCGCTCATTACAGGGATGTGCGAGAGTCCCTTCAATAAACGTACTGTTACCACAAGTGTGTAGGATCGCTCTCACCCTCTCCTAACCCATCCCGTCTCCGACTCAAAATTCGGGTGAGCTACCGGTCCCGACGATTCCGGGACACGCGATTTCCGAGATAGTTATCGACTCTCGCGTTTATCGAGGTGGTGCGGCCTTTCCGCACCTGGCGCCCAACTATCGCGTACGTTTGGTGGTGTGCTCCAGAGCCGACGGCAATTTGTCGACGCGACTGGCAGGCGACTGTCTGCCGTCGCTCGCGAAATAATTTCACGAGTCACGTCGCACCACATATATCTATAAAAAAAAATTAAAAAATGATTAATTATTCGCACTTGGCGAATGTAACCTCATGATATCATTTCTTTTATAGAGAGTATATAAAACTGTCTTGTATTTTTTAATAGAGTATTCACAAAAGTACAATTGATCTGAATAAGATTGTTTTAATAATATTTTTCCAAATATCTTTTGGCTGAGTTTTTGTTGTAATTTATTTATAACGACTTTTTTTGTAAAGTTTATTTGTAATATAATGACATATATTGTAATATGACGACATATTGACGTCAAAATAACGACACCGTGCTGCCTGGGGCGGGATCGAATCCATGCAAATCTTATGAATAAATGAAACGACACAAAATATGAAATATCAGTTTTTTTTGTTATTTAAACAAAATAATACTTTATTATACTTTCCTCAATTTATTTTGATTAATAATGATTTTTTACTAAATTTTTCTTTTATACTGAAATATTACTGAAATATTAATGAAATTATAATGAAATTTTAATGAAATTGGGTAAAAATTGTAAATGCTTGTAACGCTATTTCGCGTTCGGTGCGGGATAAGTTGCGAGTCGGTGTGGTCCGGATTCGAGCAGATGTCAATAATAGTGAAGACAGTGGGATGGATATTATAATGATATATATTGTCGATTAGATGGCTATGTACAATGAATATTTACAGGTTGATTCGACGCCGTTGGTTTAGCGCGCGGGTTTTTGTGTTCGCGCGTGTTGATGTCCGCTGCGGCGGAACTCGGGCTGCGGAACCGCTGGCGGTCGCGGGACGCTGGCGGTCGAGGGACGCGGGCGGCCGTGTGACGCGTCGATCGTGTTGTGCTTGCGGCGCGATGTTGACGGTTGAATCTTTAATTTTGGTCGCGCGAGGAGAGCCGTTACTTGAGGAATAACACGGCCCTGCGTGCGCGATGCGTCGGATTTTTGCGGTGCGGTCGTGCGCTATGATGCGGTGCCGCGGGGATCGGTTCCCCCAGGACGGCGGCGCGGCTTCGCGGAGGTCGACCTTACGAATCCAATAAGGCGACGGATCGGTAATCAAGGATGTAGACTTTACGAATCCGACAAGTCTCCGCGAGTGTCGACTCTACGAATCCAACGAGTCGATGGAGCGGTAGCCGGTACGGATTTAACAAGTCTACGTGGATGTCGACTTTACGAATCCAACAAGTCGACGGAACGGTAAC
>NW_022639622.1:170152-172232 GCF_010583005.1 Odontomachus brunneus | reverse complement strand
GGGCGGGATCGAATCCATGCAAATCTTATGAATAAATGAAACGACACAAAATATGAAATATCAGTTTTTTTTGTTATTTAAACAAAATAATACTTTATTATACTTTCCTCAATTTATTTTGATTAATAATGATTTTTTACTAAATTTTTCTTTTATACTGAAATATTACTGAAATATTAATGAAATTATAATGAAATTTTAATGAAATTGGGTAAAAATTGTAAATGCTTGTAACGCTATTTCGCGTTCGGTGCGGGATAAGTTGCGAGTCGGTGTGGTCCGGATTCGAGCAGATGTCAATAATAGTGAAGACAGTGGGATGGATATTATAATGATATATATTGTCGATTAGATGGCTATGTACAATGAATATTTACAGGTTGATTCGACGCCGTTGGTTTAGCGCGCGGGTTTTTGTGTTCGCGCGTGTTGATGTCCGCTGCGGCGGAACTCGGGCTGCGGAACCGCTGGCGGTCGCGGGACGCTGGCGGTCGAGGGACGCGGGCGGCCGTGTGACGCGTCGATCGTGTTGTGCTTGCGGCGCGATGTTGACGGTTGAATCTTTAATTTTGGTCGCGCGAGGAGAGCCGTTACTTGAGGAATAACACGGCCCTGCGTGCGCGATGCGTCGGATTTTTGCGGTGCGGTCGTGCGCTATGATGCGGTGCCGCGGGGATCGGTTCCCCCAGGACGGCGGCGCGGCTTCGCGGAGGTCGACCTTACGAATCCAATAAGGCGACGGATCGGTAATCAAGGATGTAGACTTTACGAATCCGACAAGTCTCCGCGAGTGTCGACTCTACGAATCCAACGAGTCGATGGAGCGGTAGCCGGTACGGATTTAACAAGTCTACGCGGAGGTCGACTTTACGAATCCAACAAGTCGACGGAACGGTAACCAAGGATGTAGACTTTACGAAATCGGCAAGTCTCCACGTGTGTCGACTTTACGAATCCAACGAGTCGACGGAGTGGTAGTCTGTGCGAGTCGGATCAGTCTGCGCGGAGGTCGACCTTACGAATCCAATAAGGCGACGGATCGGTAATCAAGGATGTAGACTTTACGAATCCGACAAGTCTCCGCGAGTGTCGACTCTACGAATCCAACGAGTCGATGGAGCGGTAGCCGGTACGGATTTAACAAGTCTACGTGGATGTCGACTTTACGAATCCAACAAGTCGACGGAGCGGAAATCAAGGATGTAGACTTTACGAAATCGGCAAGTCTCCACGTGTGTCGACTCTACGAATCCAACGAGTCGACGGCGTGGTAGTCTGTGCAAATCGGATAAGTCTACGCGGATGTCGACTTTACGAATCCAATAAGTCGGCGGAGCGGTATCGAGGAATGTCGACTTTACGAATCCAACAAGTCGACGGAGCGGTAATCAAGGATGTAGACTTTACGAATCCAATAAGTCTACGCGGATGTCGACTTTACGAATCTAATAAGTCGACGGAGCGGTGACGAGGAAGGTCTAGGATACGGTGTTCTAGGCAGCGGTGTTTGCGAGGTGCTGCTGCTGTTGGAGTCTGAGCTCTGTTCAGTAGAGTGCCTCGGAAGACTGCTCTCCTGAGCTTTTCGCGTGGTCTTTTATACTACTTTTAACCTGATATCGTGTTGTGATATTCGCGGTCGGTCGGCGGTGTTTACATTGGTTTGTCGCGTGTTCGGTTTCGTGACGAGTCGTTTGATTTTATCGTTCTTACGGTTCCTGCTTTATTTGTCTTACGAACGGCTCATTACATGCTTTTTAAAAACATTTCAGCAAAAGTTCATTATATTTTCAATAAATTATTTCCATCAGATACAACCCATACAGCAGGAATGTCCCAAATACATCATAGGGATATCTTGAAGATATCACATACCCAAAATATATCTTTAGGATATCCTTATGATATATTTTGAACATCTCTGCTGTGTGGGAATTATCTCAATTGAGATCTTACATATGAAATTTTACAGAAAACTCATATGAGTTTTATTAGGTGGTAAACTTAGTTCCTGCGGTTTTTTTGTTTAAAAAACTCATTTATTTCGACATCAAAAGCAAAAAATACATTAATCGAAGTATTT
>NW_022639622.1:166745-170106 GCF_010583005.1 Odontomachus brunneus | reverse complement strand
ACTGAATTTTATTGACAAATGTCTAACCTCTAAAATGCAGCCAGTTTCAGATGTCAAAATAAATTACACCTACAACTAACGTCATCTAACTGTGAGCCGCAGGAACTAAGTTTACCACCTAATATCTTACGTGAGATTTCAATTGAGTTCTCAGTTGAAATCTCAATTGGATTTTTTCAGTAGGGGCCATTTCGAATATCGAAAATTTGAGAAAGGATTTATCATTTAACTATATATAAAACGCTATATATCATGTTTAGAAAAAATAAATAAAAATTTTCAATTTTTTGTCCGCCATATCACATTGATATCACATATGTAATCAACTAATTATGAATACGCTAATCATATGGATTAGCTGTTTTGAATTTTAAAAATTTAATAACGGATTAGCGATCATCAATCTGAAAAACTCCGAGATAACGAGTTTCAAAAAAATTGAAAAATTTATAAATTTTGGTGTGCTATAGTGGATCAGCTATTTTGAATTTTGAAATTTTGTTCAGATACGTAATCAGCAATCCCAAAAACCCCCCAAGTGCCGAGTTTCATTCTGATCAAGTAATTTTTCGCATTTGTATCCGCCATATTATATCCGCCATTTTGAATTTCAAAATTTTGAGTGCAGATTCGTAATTAGCGACCTCAAGAAACCCCGAATGCCGAGTTTATTTTGATTAAGTTATTTTTCACATTCTGGTATGCCATATTAAATCCGCCATTTTAAATTTCAAAATTTTGAGTTCAGTTTCGTAATCAGCGATCCCAAAAACCCCCGAGTGTCGAGTTTTATTTTAATAAAGTTATTTTTCACATTTTGGTCCGCCATATTAAATCTACCATTTTGAATTTCGAAATTTTGAGTTCAGGTTCGTAATCAGCGATCTCAGAAACCTCCGAGTAACAAGTTTCAAATGAATCGTTTGTAAGAAAAAATTCGTGACACAAAAGGTTGCGGATTGATATCTAAAAATCTAAAACTTTGCGGTCATTAGTAAAATAGTCGACGACTTTTTTGTTCAGTTTGACCTAATATATAAATATACAGGGTGAATAAAAAGTCCCGGATTGGTGAAATATTTCGAAAACTAACATTTCCGAAAGAAATGTTTCCTACAAAAGTTGTAAGGTTTTAAATAATCTATTTACTGATCTGATCAGTCTGACCTTGGGTAGCGTCGCCAAGATCAAGTCAAGGTCAACTTTGCTTTTTTAAATAGTAACATGTATTTTTTTTATTATGGCATTTTATACGTAAAGGAACAAACAACTTTTGTTTGAAAAATTTTTTCATACGACCCCTAGTTTTTAAAATATTTGCGGAAATATTTACAAAATTGTTGATTTCAATAATTTCTCACTCAAATTCTATCAACTTTACCGAAAAATGGCAAGAAATAAAAATTGTTTATTTTTGTCTCATAGAGCTCTAAGAATTTTTTTCAGAATTTTTTATTAACTTTTTAATACTTTAAGAAAATGCAAGAAAACACAGTACTAAAAAGTTAATAAAAATATTCTGAAAAAATTCTCAGAGCTCTATGAGACAAAAATAAACAATTTTTATCTCTTGCCATTTTTCGGTAAAGTTGATAGAATTTGAGTGAGAAATTATTGAAACCATTTTGTAGATATTTCCGTAAATATCTTAAAAAATAGGAGTCGTATGAAAAAATTTTTCAACAAAAGTTATTTGTTCCTTTACGTAGAAAAATGCCATAATAAAAAAATACATGTTTCTATTTAAAAAAGCAAAGTTGACCTTGACCTGATCTTGGCGACGCTACCCAAGGTCAGGCTGATCAAATCAGTGAATAGATTATTTAAAACCTTACAACTTTTGTAGGAAACATTTCTTTCGGAAATGTTAGTTTTCGAGATATTTTACCGATCCGGGACTTTTTACTCACTCTGTAATATACAAGGGCAGACGGTGCCATTATAACTCATCTACCATATCGCGCGTCATCATTCACTATATTATATATATATATATATATATATATATATATATATATATATATATATATATATGCTTTTCATAATTAGCTTTTAACTTTAATAACTCGGCTTTAATTTAACCAAGTTAATTTTATAAGCCATTTACTTTAAACTTAGTTAAAAAAAGATATTAACTTACCCAACTCTATCAATTTATTAATACTGTACAATACTTACTAATACGTAAATTTCATTGCTGTTACGACAAATTATATGGTAGGAGTAAAATATAGTCAAGTAACAAAATAAATTGTTTTTATGTGGTATCGTTAATTCTTTATTTAATCTTCTGAATCTCTATCTTAATCATGTAACAACAACTGCCAAATAACAATATTGCAATATGTATATCAGAAACTTAAAGCCCGAACGTAAGCAGGAACATATGTTTGTGTATAAATAAATAATTCGTAGGCGAACAAGTATCATCATATATTGCTATGCTTCGCATGCGTTTATCGAATCTTAATCTCTCAAATCAAATGTCGCGATTTATGATATCGCAATTTATCACAAAGATATTCGTTGCCCTGAACGAAATAGGGCGATTAGAAGTAAATTATCAGCAGCTACAATTGTACATACGTCAGCAATGGATGGATTCTTTACCTTTGGCCGGCGAAAATATTTTGCGTAAAACGAAGTTACCGAAGTCTAGTTATCTACAATTTGTGCACAATGCATAGAATCTATCAGCATCTAAAACTAGTGCACTTTATTTGGAATACATTCGAGAGATAAAAATAACGATAGAAATTTGTAACCTTCTAATCGACACAACTTCGTTTTATTTTTAACAATAAAATCCCTGTTAACAGTACGATAAACTTTTTACTATACAATAGACTTATCTGTCGCTAACCTATCGACGGTGATTACCGTGATGATTGCTCGGGAAATCACAGAACACATAAAAGTGCTTTTTTGTAGATATAAAAAAGCACGCAAAAAAGGTAATAAATCGCAATATTTTGTTGTTTTATAATAATTGTTTCGAAATTTTATAATAATTGATGTAAAATCTAAATACAAATTACAAAAAATTATAGGAATATAATTATAAAATAATAATTAATCGTAACTTTGTGCACGAAAAATAAGTAAGAATTAGCAATACGAATTTATGCAATAAAAATGTTGCACTAATTAAATTGAAATTATACCACAAGAACACTACAAAAAAATTAGTGAACCAATGCAAAAAATAACAGATACATGTAATAGATTTGAATAATCAATATTACAATACAAAATTATTAACCACATAACGTAAATTATAACAAACAATAAAAACAACTTGAGAATCACATATATAAAAATATATATATATATATATATATATATATATATATATATATAT
>NW_022639622.1:164200-166141 GCF_010583005.1 Odontomachus brunneus | reverse complement strand
TGTATATATATATATATATATATATATATATATATATATATATATATATACATATATATATATATATATATTTAACATATTTTACATGTGTGAGAAACCTTCCTTAGAATCTTCGTGTTAAAATCCCGCCATATATTTTACTATCGTTAAAGAATCTTATCTCATACAAAACTACTACTCTTTTACAATGTAAAATGCGTTATAGTATTTACCACTATAATATTCACAGATAATCATTTATTCATCGAAGATTTCAAAGAAGCCTTGCAGTAACAATTATGTTAATGTGATTAACGATGAAATACCGGAAAATGAACAATTCGCTAAGTTACATGGAGTTACTTGCGGTATAGACATAAGCGTTTAAGCAAGGAATTATGTAAATTTATCGATGGGAAAAATTTGATTGCGTAAAAAATATATATTTTACATTTTACGTTGCTTTTTAACTATTAAGTAGTAATATCTTTCTAGTAAACGTTATCTTAAAATAACGCTTTTACTAATTGAAATGGTGTTCATGGAAGAAGCTGATATTTTAATTGCGAATTTACACAAATAAGAGAATAGTTATTAAGAGTTATTAATAATAGTCTTAATAGTTATTAAGAAATACACATTTTTAAAGAAATTAACGTAAAGTGTCGTGTAAATAAAAATTAGGTAGAACAAAATAACAATTATTCGTACATAACATTTTGTAGAAAATATATTATTGTGAAATAGATGTTTCACGTGCAGCAACAAATATATAATTGTCGAAAACATCTCTGACAGAAGCGGAGGAAATATTCTCACATAGAGCATAAAGTGCAAGAAAAGAAATCAAAGATTTGCGTTTGAAAGCGAATTCATTGTTCGTTTCAAGTTAAAGAGTCAATAATTGCAAAACCTAAATGCAAAACGTTGAAATACTGAGTCATTAAATTACAAAATAGAATATTATTTAGTCTTATTTTTTGATATGCTTTACCTATGAAAGATTTAGATTTTATCTTTTTTTTTTTAAACTAGGAAAAAGGGAATGTAAAATACTATTTTCATGCTGCCATTTATATTACCTGTTATATGAAGGTACTTTGTTCGTGAGCGACAGCATCGAATTACATTTCGTATCAAACAGTAAATATAGCCGACTAATATTGAACTATCGAACTTACGCAAGCTCTAAGATATTCCGGCATAAGATAGTCTAGTTGAAATAGCTTTTGTGTAATTCATGTTGAATATGCTATTCATGCAATAGTTAGTTGTTACTTAAAATGGTAATTATTCAGTTTAGTATTGATATATAAATCTGTAAATTTGTGAACTTCACTAAGAGAGCGTTTTACGCATCGATGCATGTATGTATGCACGCACGCACATCATGCAATCACAGTTGCTATGTTATATAAATAAGTAAATTCTAGATTTTGATGAAATATTACCTCTTTATGAGAAATATCATGCGATTTCTCTCTATGAGAAACTGAAAAATAACGCATATAGAATAACACGTTCTAAAGTTCGCTTTAGATTATCGATAAGTCGACTATCGATAAATAGAATTTTGTTGCGATGGGCTCATGATATGCAATATTACCGTATGTTCTTACAAAAAGTAATAATAATTATCACTATTGAAAGCATTCCGGGAAATATTCCCATTTACGTTATCTATGATTTCGATAAAAACCAACATCTTACGCTAATTTGACATCATTTTGTTAACACTAATATTTTATTAACACTAAAAGTTCATATGAACTCAGAATGAGAACATCTCCTTATTATGGTTTTAACATTTCGTTAACGTGTTCGCCGATATCCAGTAAGTCGACAATCTAAGAAATGTTAAACGCTAAGTCTAAGTATTTAAGCGACCAAATTACATTACCCATTTTGAACATAATACCGTCTCTCTCCCCCTCTCTCCCCCTCTCTCCCCCTCTCTCCCTC